>NW_028327740.1:0-271444 GCF_031878675.1 Megascapheus bottae
TGCATGTAAGTGGAGCTGGGACTCAAACTGGTATTTTTCTAGCCTTCAGCAAGACAGCTAAGTTTATGCCATACAAAATGAATCCAGAGCTGGGGAAAAGTCAACCATGGAGCCAGTGAGAAATGAGAAAAAAGATTTAATAGATAACTTGTGAGTAGGATGTCTGCGAACTTAAAGCAATGATGACACAGCATAAGCAATAATTCTCTACTGTTTCTAATTTACAGGGCCCTGTGTTCCCAAACCTGTATTAATTGACAAGCTAGAGCACTGTGCAGAACTCTGGATAGGAAATTCCTCTGACAAGAATATCACAGGTGAGTGAATGCATCTTCATATTGATGTTGGAGCCTGAGCCCCAAGGTAAGTTCATGTTGTGATGTACTGAGCAATAATATTCTTAGTTACCCTAAATCCTGTGTGGAACCTATGGAATTCTTTGTGAATGAATCAAGAATCATTTTCTTTTCCCAATCCTATGCTTGGTCTCAGGGCCTGAGCAAGGTCCTTGGGTTTTCTCAAGGCTAGCTCTCTACTTCTTGAGTCATAGCACCACTTCTGGCTTTTTCTTTGTATGTAGTATCAAGGAACTGAACCAGGTCTTTGTGCATGCTAGCCCAAACCCCCGGCACCAAGAATCATAGGGTGATATAATGAATTCTATGTGGCAGTAGAGTTAAAGTTAGATTTCTCTGTAGAAATCACTGTGAAACAAAATAAAATGAGAAAGCCATGAGCCCGTGGCTCATGCCTGTAATCCTAGCTACTTAGGAGGCTGAGATCTGAGGATCAAGGTTCAAAGACTGACCTATCACAAAAACACCTTAGACTCTTCTCTCCAATGAACCAATAGAATATGAGAAGTGGGGTTGAGGCTAAAGACATAGGGCAGTAGCCTTGAGCTGAAGAGCTCAGGAAGAGCAGCCAGCTCTAGAATTCAAGTCCCATGACTGCAAAACAAGAAAGAAAGAAAGAAAGAAAGAAAGAAAGAAAGAAAGAAAGAAAGAAAGAAAGAAAGAAATTTCATTTCTTTAAAACTAAGACTATAAATGATTGAGCACACAAGGAATAAGTCAGGGCATTATTCTCTGATAAGGATAATATCTTTTTGCTGGTAGGAAGAGACTGGTATTCAGAACCAGACCTTTCCACCAGAAATTGAGCCTAGTGGTAGAGTGATTGCCTAGCATGCACAAAGACACAGGTTTGATTCCTTATTACCACATACATAGAAAAAGCCAGAAGTAATGACTTCATTGGTTGGGATCTAGTCTTGAGAAAACCCAAGGACAGTGGTTAGGTCCTAAGTTCAAACCCAGGAATGGAAGGGAAAAAAAACAACAAAGTTTCAATCAACATAAGAAAATTAACTAGACAATGAGCTGGAGATTTTCTGGTCTTCCATGGTTCTGAGGGACAGGAGTGTTAGAAAAGGAATTTTTATAAGACTTCAAATGGAAAGAAACAAATTTCAAAATTCCCACAAATACCTAAATTGAGACTTTAGTGAGAAGTTGTAACTGAAGGGATTTAGGTGTAAGTCCTTACTCTCAAGAATCGTTCTTGCTTGGATCAAAGGCAAACAGACATATAAACCAAACTTGTGGCCGCTGAATCTAGAAAAAATTCGTGTTCCTCACTTAATGGTTAATAAGCAAACAGCATTGAAACTGGGTAAGGTAATCCTATCTGCTACTCAGGACCTGAGACTCTTATCTATAGTTAACTCTAGAAAACAGGAAGTGGGGCTGTAGCTCAAGGATAGGGGTTATAGTCTTCTGCTGAAGTGTTCAGGGACAGGGCCGATGCCTATGAACTACAAAAAAAAAAAGAAAAGAAAAGAAAAGAAAGTTTTAAAAAGATGCAAAACAGAACAATATTTAGATTATTTCTCAAAAATAAAAGAAAGGCAGCTATTCCTCAATGTATAAACAAAACAGTATTTGAAAAAAAACAGCTGCAGGTATACTATAGGTAGTACTCAGCTTAAAACTGTAGCAATACATAGATGGGTAATTTCAATAAATATTTCCTGTGATATAAAAAGAGAACTAAAACACAGAAAAACATTATTGGTCATTGTAAAATATCATTTTCTTTATATGTTAGGGAGAAAAGCATATATTTCTCACAAATCAATTTCCACTTTTATATTTTAAAATATCTAACACTTAGGATGGGAAAGTAAAGTCATTACCTTTACAGTAAGGAATATTTGTAACTCATGTATGTTTGTGTCTTTTTTTCTATGACTCATGTTAGATGTCCAGGTAATGGAAAATGTGTTCAAGACCTGCCAGGAAAGTCCACATGAATGTCTTTGTGAAGTAGCAGTTGCAAGTAGTATCGAAGTGGAGGAAAACGTGAGATTAGCAACAACTTTAAATTTGAGCTCTACACATAATCCAGAGCTGATTAGTAATAACGGTAACAACTTAGGGGTGAGGACTGAGGAGTTCATTAAGTGTCAGAACATGCTTCTGTCTCCTAAGCCTGATGAGATGCATTCTGCATATAGATCTCATATGTCTCCTGTTCTTAAAAAATCCATCGGATATTCAGAGCATTTTATTCATGATTGTGACAGTCCAAAAGATCTGCAGTATCATAATTCTGTTCTCCCTGCCCAAGAAATTCTTCAGGGAGGGAGGAAAACTGCTAAATGTACTGTGTGATGAAAAATATTGTACTTAACACCGACCATCACTACACATCCGAAAATGTACACAGGAGAGACTCCTCATACATGTAGTGAATGTGAGAAATCTTTCAGTAATGAAATACGCCTTACAATACCTCAGAGCAAATATCCTGAGATATGTGATGCGTACATCAAGTGTGAAAATTAATTTCTGAGAAGTCAGACCTGACGCTCCAACCTTGATCTCCAAGAGAAGACAAACCTTATGAATATGAGGAACGTAATAAAATTTCTGCCCAGAATTCAGCTCTCAGCACACATCAGAGATCTCACACAGAAGAGAAATCTTATGAATGGGATAAATGTGGGAAGACTTTTAGACTGAAATCATACCTCACTTTGCACCAGAGAAGACACACAGAAGAGAAACCTTATGAATGTAACAAATGTGAAAAGTCTTTCACCCAGAAGATACACCTTCGAGTTCATCAAATAACACACACAGGAGAGAAATCTTATAAGTGTAATGAATGTGAAAAGTCTTTCCAAGGGAAGGGAAAATTTCGTGTTCATCAGAGAATACACACAGGAGTGAAACCTTATGAATGTAACCAATGTGTAAAGTCTTTCAGACAGAAATCTTCCCTCAAATTGCATCAAAGAACACACACAGGAGAGAAACCTTATGTGTGCAACAAATGTGGGAAGACCTTCAAGTGGAAGTCATATCTTGATGGGCATAATAGAACACACACAGGAGAGAAAACTTATGCATGTAGTGAATGCGGAAAGTCTTTCAAATGGAAGGTAAAACTCCATGTTCATCAGAGAATATACTCAGGAGAAACACCTTATGAGTGTAACATATGTGGAAAGTCCTTCACACAAAAGCCAAACCTCAACATGCATAAGACAATTCAAACAGGAGAAAAACCTTATGAATGTAACCGATGTGGAATGTCTTTCAAATGGAAGTCTTCCCTCAAATTGCATCAGAGAACACACACAGGAGAGAAACTGTACGAGTGCATCAAATGTGGTAAGACCTTCAGATGGAAGTCACATTACAGGAGGCATAACAGAATTCACACATATTAGAAACCTTAGGAATATAACCAAAGTTGAAAGTCTTTTGTGCAGTATTCACCCTTCAGGAAGCGTAAGAGAGTTCACACATATGAGAAGCCTTAGCAATGTAATAAATAGGAAAGACTTTTTAGTCTGTGGAAGAAAACTGAGCTTGTGTCACAGAACCAACACAAGATCAAACCCTTAATGAGTGTAGCAAATGTTTAGTCTTTTCCCCAGAAGGCACAAGTCAAGATTTATCACTAAACACCCACAGGATAGAATCCTATGAATAAAATGAAAGGGAAATTTTTTTGAAGAACTCATAGTTGAGTTTGCATGATACCACACAGACACAGGATAAAAATCGTATGAATATAAGAATATGAAAAATCCATCATGAACGCATGACTAAGTATAAAATGCACATAGTAGAGAAAAACCTGATGAATATTACAAATGTGGAAAGTGTTTGACCTGGAAGGCATACTTCTGTGTTCATCACAAACCTGATTCCCATAGAAGAAAAGAAAACTAATGAATAGAACAAATGTGCAATGACTTTTAATCAGAAGTTAGTCTTCAGTACATTTCAGAACATACACAACAGAGAAATAGAGAAATTCTGAGTAAAGAAAAACATTTAGCTATATATAGAATCTCTGTATATGGGAGCATTAGGGTAAGTCTTCTAAACAAAGTCAACCTTCAGCAAGCATTAAGAGCACTCACAGAAGAAATAATAGCATGTAGGAAAACCTTTGTCAGAAACCTCTAAAAGCTGACTGTGTGGCTTAGTGGTAGAGTGCTAACCTATCAAGGATGAAGGCCTGGGTTAGATTCCTCAATACTACGTGAAAACAGCAAGCCAGAAGCAGCACTGTGGTTCAAATGGTAGAGTGCTAACCTTGAGCAAAAGTAGCTCAGGCCCCGAGTTCAAGCCTAAGGATTGAGAGAGCGAGAGAGAGAGAGAGAGAGAGAGAGAGAGAGAGAGAGACAGAGAGAGACAGAGAGAGAGAGAGAGAGAGAGAGAGAGAGAGAGAGAGAGAGAGAGAGAGAGAGAGAGAGAAGAGAGAGAGAGAAACAGGAACTTCTAAATTTTACAGAGTTAGAGAAGGAGAGAGAGAAGGAGACAGAAACTAATTTCTAAACTTTACAGTCTTTCTATTTCCTTACAAATTCGTCTATGTCATTCTTTCTGACAGAAGCACAGAATTCCATTGTGTAAAATACCATATTTGATCTACTCATCAACTGACGGGCATCTGGGTTGGTTCCATACCTTTGCTATAGTAAATAGTGCTGTGATAAATGTTATTGTTCTAGTGAATTTAGTATGTCCTATCTGGACGATTGGCAAGTAGTGAAATTGCTGGATCACAGGGGAGCTCTATGTTTAGTCTTTTTGGGATACTGCCATAGTGCTTTCCATAGTGGTTGAACGAGTTTGCAATCCCACCAGCAGTGTAGTAGTGATCCCTCCTGGCCACATCCCCTCCAGCATACGTTATTAGATTTCTGGATCTTGGCCATTCTAACTGGAGTGAGGAGGAAAAGGGAAAGAGTAACTGAAACTTTCTCTCCTTACAGATGACATGATTCTGTATTTAAAGAATCCTATAGGCTCTACTCCGACGCTGCTTGAGCTGATATAAAACTTTGGTAAGGTAGCCGGGTACAAAATTAACCCTCAATGTCAACTGCCTTCCTATATGCCAACAAATGAGGAATGAGGCAAGAATCAGGATAGCAACTCATTTTGCTATCAAAGAAAATAAAATACCTAGGAATTAACTTACAATGTAAAGCACCTTTTTGATGGAACTATAAACCCTGGAGAAGGAAATTAACGCAGAACTGAGGAAATACAAAAACCTATGCTCCTGCTTTGGAAGAAGTAATATTGTAAAAATGGCAATCTTGATAAGGACTATGTACAAATTCAGTGCAATATTCATCCATATCCCAATGTCATTCTTTAAAGAAACAGAAGAGGAAATCCAAAATTTCACTTGGAATAATAAAAGACCCCTTATAGTCTGTCTTCTTGCATGATACATAATGTTTAATCTCACCTTCTTCACCAAAATCTCACCTTTCTCATTGAGTCATAGGTGGCCCTGTTTACTAGCAGCAAACGCTCAAAGGCGCAGTTTCAGGTGTCACCACTGCCTCTGCTACTGGGTAGATCCAACTCTGTCATCGATTCTGAGGTCTGCTCTGGGAGTCTTGGTCACAAGTTGTTCTGTGGCATCTGCTGCCAGCCTGTGCCTATTTGCTTCCTTTTCCTCCAGCAGCCTACAACAGGGAATGAAGTTCAGGCGCTGATGCTCTCCTTCATATACAGGGCAGGATGAGCCCAACCGTCCCTCATCTTCCTCTTCCAATTTTTGGGAAAAAAATGTGCTGGCAGAAGTCCTCAGGTGTGGGGCATGGCTGATCCACACTTTTAATCCAGGCTGGTCAGGAGGCTGAGATCTGAGTAGGGAAGTTCCAAGTCACCTAGAACAGGAAAGTCTGATAGATTCTTACTACCAAAAATAAAAACAGCTGGGAATGGAGTTTGGGCTCAAGTGGTAAAGGGCTAGTCATGAGTACAAATGCTTAGTGCCCAGGCCCTGAGTTCAGGCTCCAGCACTGCCAACAACCTCACTTCAGTGAGATTTTACCTTTATCCATGTAGGCACATCTCACTGGAATCTTTGCTGGTAGAGATAGTCTTCATAATTTTGTCTCAAGGTAAAGGTCCTCCTGGGGTAGTACACAAAAGGTGTCATGGAGAGAGGAGCCCCACTTGTTCCAGGTTTGAAGATGGCATAGGTCAAGCCAGCATGGAGTTGGCACATCAGTCTTTTTCCTAGCACCACCTACAAGTGAATGTCAAATGACATTGATTGTTGTGGGATTGTGTGATTGAAGTGCCCCATTAAGGGCAGTGATAGCACATCCAAACTTGGATACCAGGAATGCTGAAATCTCAAAGCTAAGATTTCTGTTGGCTACAGAAATGCTGGTGTGTCTGTTATTCATTAAAAGTTCAGTTGCAAAGATTCTGAAGCTTGATGCCATGTGTTTATTCCATTTAGTAAAATTATTTTAATGCACTGTATAAGTTAAAACATTTGATAAGAGTCAGGGGTAGTGAAAACATTGTTCTTGAATTCAGGTGTCTGACAGGGTAATGGGGGGTTGTTGGTGGCTGGGAGTATGAAGCTGGAACTGCTATCAAACCATGGATCATGTTCCTCTTTGTCTGGGAGAAATGACTCCAAAGATGAAATTTGAATGGTGAGGAAAAGATGATGATGTACTCAGGAAATTTCTCCTAAACAAATGCTCATGTGGAAGTGGGATGGGGGATGGGCATATCTGAGGCAGAGTTTAAGGGGGCTTCTCATGGCGTTGAGAACGTTCCTTGCGACTTCAGGCATGCAGCAGGGTGTTTTAGATGGCCATTGTGAGATGGATGGAATAAGACTGCAGACAAGATGAATGCTGGGATCCTGCAATGCTCTTCCATGAGTGGCTGGTGGCTCACCTGAAAGAACTAATTATGTCTAAAAAAGAAATCAGGAATTTGTTTTGATTAGATAATACCTGTAATCCGAGGCATATTCAGGATCCTGATCTCAGTATTGTGGTTTAAACCCAACCCAGCAAAGGGAAGAATGCATGAGACTCTTACTCCCAGTTTAGAGCAAGAACAAAGATTGAAGTAGAGCTGTGGCTCAAGAGCTAGAGTGCTACCTTGAGCAAAGAAAAGCTAAGAAAAAGCTCCAGGTCTTGAGTTCAAGGCCAGGAATGAAAGAAGGAAGGTAAAAAAAGGGAAGTATGTGAGGAAGGGAAATATATAAATGAAAGAGAGAAGGAACTAGAAATTTAAAACTAGAGTATATTTAAAAGTCATCAGTCCTTCTAAGAAAAGTGTTGGAGTATGGGTTCTATATGTGTTGAACTGGAAGCCCAGCAGTGACTTGTTAACCAAAGAGTCACCATGATGAGCAAAGGATAGAAATCTGCATGAGCCTCTTAGCGGATGGAGTCACAGAAGAGAACCTCAGCTCCCATCCCATAGTTAGAAGTATATAGAGATGGGGAAGTTGGCATCACCTTGATGTCATTGTGTCCATGGAGACTGGAAGCCATGGCTCTGTGAAAGCACAATGTTCTGGTTACTGAGCTGAGAGGCTGAGGAGAGCCAAGTCCTGGCCATGAAGAAATCAGGGTGGCAGCAGAGCAACTCTGCTGCAGTGTGTGCCTGCTTGGCTGTTCTTATTCTGTGGTGGATCAGGCAGGAGCGGGTGATAGTAACTGTTTTGTGGTCACAAGCCCTTCACCAAGAGCTTCCTGTGGGATCCTCATAAGCTACAGGGTGGCTGGTGGTGGGATGTGTGTGGGGTGGAAGTGACAGAGGGATAGACGCATGGCAAGGTGGGTGAAGAGATGAGAGGAATGATGAGAGCCCAGTGCATTGGTTTCCAAGGTTAATGGGTGGGAGGTAGAGAGGCATGATGGAGGAAAGATGGAGGCAGGGGAAGGTGGTGGCAGAGTGAGGCCATCTGTAGTGCCAGCCTGGCCATCATCTGAAGCCCATAGGCAGCTTCCTGATCCCTCACTTTGTCCTGCTCCTTGTGGAGGGAATGTCACGTGTACCCAGAGCTAGGGGTGGGGCAATGTTAGTAGCACCTGGAGAACCATTGGCCTCTACCTGGGTGAGGGGTGGTTATGGCTCCCATGCTGGGTGGCCTGATAGCTGTGGAACAGATCTCTCCACAGTCAGTGGCTGCTCTCCATCTAGGGTGAGGGCATATGCTCAGCCATCAGGACACCCCATGCCAGGACAGAGGCCTACAATTCAGATGGCAGCACAGGGGTGAAGATGATCTCACCGTAGCCCTAGTTACATGGCTGTCCCTGCATGCAGGACAGGATGAGCTGGGGGAAGATGTTCTCTGTGTTTTTCCACAGCCTATCCCGGCCTCTTCTTGTGTCTGATTAGACCAAGAGAATACCAGGTTCCCTCTCATAGTCCTGGTTCTTTTTCTTTTACAGTCATGAGGCTTGAATTCAGGTCCTGGGTACTGTCCCTGAGCTCTTTTGCTCAAGGTTGATGCTCTACCATTTGAACCATAGTGCCATTTGCAGCTTTTCCTTTTCATGTGGATCTCTGATATCTCCAGTACTGTGCCTGCAGGGAGGCACTCACCCTACAGACAGAGCGACCCCTGCCGTGACTGTGACTGCCCACAACCCTCACACCCACTCCTTGCACACCCCTCGACTCCAGTTTTAGCTCCTCTTGGACTGGGTGTCCAGCCTACCCCTTCCTACACTCACAAAGGGTCTACAATTGTCTTCCCAGGGTCCTTTCTTCTGCCAGCCAGAGTACAGACAGTGCACATCTTGACGATCACAGAGCTCAAAGCCAAAGGCTGAGATGCAGAAGGGGGTGACCCAGTAGCTGCACAAGGCCCATGGATCATCCTGTGCATCCCCCAGCCTGTGACTTCCCCCACCCCGTTGGCAGGGAAGCTCCATCCCGACATCCTGATCCCTGGTCCCCTCCAATTCCATTCTCCCTTGGATTTTGCAGACTGTCTACCATCAGGGTCTAAAATTCTATTCATCACTTTATGTCCTTATCAGTGATTTGCTACTTTGGCAGGATCTCCCCGTGCCTGGAGAGTGGGCATGTCATGTACTCTCTGTGGAGAAGTTGCCCCAGGAGAAGAAATATGCACTTCATGTGAGTGTTGGACAGGGCAGGAGGGCTCCCTAGGATCAGAAGCCACAGGAGGGGTGCAGATGGGGGAATGCTAGGGGCCCCAGGGGACAGTGGGAGTTAGGGCACAGTTGGTTCCTTCTGCAGGGTTGACACCGCTTCACAAACCCAACAGAATGAGGTTCACATTACAGATGTCAGAGACAGTGCAGATTGCCAATGGGCGCAGGGGTCACTGTCACCCCCATATGCTGGCTGCATGCTAGGAAGCACGCAGAGATGTTTTCAAGATCAGATAATGAGGATGTTGCAGGGTAACCATTCTTTTCAGATGGCTCTCTACCTCTCTTGAGCTTCATCTCTATCTTTGGCTTTTTCTTGGCAGTTAACTGGAAATGAGAGTTTCATGGACTTTCCTTTCTGGACTGGCTTCAAACAGAAGCTATGCACAGTTTTCAAACCATACCCTACTGAAGAAGGGAAGCTTGATCTGGTGCTTAACTGGGTTGCACTTTGGCTCCGTTTGCTATGCCTCACGGGAGGGGGCTCATCATTTGTAGACTAAGATCTCATGACCTTCAAAGCCAAATGCTACCTGAAAGTTCAGGTTCCCAGCCAATGTGTTGGGCCTGGGTGAATACATTCTCTGTTATGCTGGGTCATCAACCCATGTTTTAAGCTGGAATTAGGCAGTGCCACATTTGATAAGAACATCTGCGAGAGATTGCCACCTCATGAAAGCAGATTCTAAATTTTTATTCCATTTCCTGTGGTGGAGAAATCCCCTTCAAGTTAGACAGGCTCACATTCACCTGCAGGTCACACTCCTAATGCACCCTTGAGTGTCCTCATGGTATTGGGATCTAAGTTTGTAGGGAATGCTGGTTTAGTCCATGAATTAGCTGGACAAGTGATGACAAACGTGTTGTGGATTAATATGAGCACAATTTAAGAAGCCCTGGAGGAGCATCAACCTGACCCTCTGTGGTGCTATAAATCTGATAGGATGTTCCAGACTGAGAAACAATCACATGGCTTTGTGTTTGGCATCCAGACAAGTGAGTGCATGTCTTAGCTGTCAGCCAATACAGAGGAGGACATGAATAAGTGGGTGGAAAGCATCTGTCAGACCCCTGTCTGGGGGCAGGTGGAGAGAACATAGGAAGGTAGATACCATGGCTGTGGTGGGGCCAAAAAAAGGGTAAAAGAGGCAAAGGAACCAGGTACTGGTAGCTCAAGACTGTCATCCTAGCTACTCAGGAGTTTGAGATCTGAGGATCACAATTCAAAGCCAGCCCAGGACAGAAACTCCATGAGACTCTTATCTGCAATAAACTACTGAATGCAAGAAGCTCAAGCTCAGTGACAGCATCCAGGCCTAGCGTTCAAAACCCAGGACTGGCAGAAAAAAGTATCAAAGGACAAGAAGCTGGCCAAAAGTTCGAGTGACTCTATCTTGACAAACAATACAATGGTAAGTTGCACTCAGAAGACTTGCACAAAATCTGGAAATGCCTGAGACCTATCTATGTATGTTTCCTGTTTGTCTAAATACATATGTTTATGCATTTATATATTAGTATAGAGAGACAGATCAATACATATGACTATACATATATACATAGCCAGACACTCATGGGTGGGTGGTATACTGTGTGAGAGTTTGTGTTTGTATTTTGTGGATGGCTATCTCTTTTTAAGAAAGATAGAAAATATGTAAATATCTTTAAAAAAACTTGATAAAATATAGAGAGACATAAGCTCTTGAGGGAATCTGAAATGACAAGATTATTCACAGGCACGCTTATCCTTATGGATTCCTCAGCAAGTTTTAATTTTTTTCATTATTTTCTTTCTTTTTTTGAACCAGTGCTAAGGATTTCTCTCAGGGATCAGGTGCTGCCAATTACTAATTTTCTCATGGCTGGTACAAGAGGAACTGAGCCACAGTTCCACTTTTGCCTTATTTATTCGTGCTTAACTGAAGATAAAGATTTCTATCAGTGACTTTCTCTCAGGGGCTGGATTCTAACGAGGATCCCCAGACCTCAGCCTTCTCTATAGCTACAATTAACAATATGAGAACCCAGCACTGGGTTCCAATGCACAGGGCAAGAAATTGAGTGAATCTCTCAACTCCAATTAGCTATAATAAGCTGGAAGTGAAAGACCAATACCTTTGAGGAAAAGATGCTGAGGGATATCTCACAGGCCCTATGAGTAAGCCCTAAACCCTGTACAGATGTGTGCATGCACACATTGGCAGATACACACACACATGCACACACACAATATCTCAGGCAATATTGTATTTTGAATTAATATCCAAAGATTGTACAACAGGATAGCAAGTAATAAAATCTGTTTTTCTTGTCTACATTGAGGGAAAGGGATAAGTCACAAGATGCAGAAGCGAAGAATTCAGAGGCAAATGCTCTGAGTGAATAACTTGTAAAAAGCACATTTCTTTTCTTTTCTTTTCTTTTCTTTTGTTTTTTCTGCGATTCCTGGGGCTTGAACTCAGGGCCTGAGCACTGCTCTTGGCTTTTCCCAAGTCTAGCCCTCTGCCACTTGAGCCACATTCCCATATGGATTTTTATATCTGTGTGATACTAAGGACTCAAACCTAGATCTTCATGGATGCTAGGCAAGCACTCTACCACTGGGCCAAACTCTAAACCCTGATAAAGTATTTATAAATAGTCATCATCATCATATCAAAATATCCTTTCTCCTACAAAGAATGAACACTTATCTATGTCTGTAAGACTTTTTTTTATGTCACCAATGCTTCTGTGATTTTCCCACTTGCATTTTTACAGATGACAACACAGATATTCATCAGGAAGAAAAATAGATTAGGATACAGAAACCTAACAACGTCCTAGTAGATTGAAGTGAAAAATATGTGCAAGATGGCCTGGGTGTTTCATCTATTTGTAGAGTGCTTGGCTACCACACAAAAAGACTCCGGTTTGATTCTTCAGTACCATATACATAGAAAACTATGGAAGTGGTGCTGTGGCTTGGTGGGACAGCTATAGCCTAAAGAAAGACTAAGAACAATGGTCAGGCTCTGAGGTCAAGTCCCAGGACTAGCAAAAAAATGTGCAAGAGGCAAAATGCAAGCTGAGAATGCACTGTGAAGCAAAATGTCTTGTGAAGGGTAAGGGGAATAGTGACAGTTAAGTTTGGATCTTACCTAAGAAAGGCTCCTTGAGCCTGAGACCAGGCTAGCACTTACGCCTAGTTAGTGACTTGGGATTTGAACAAAAAGGTGTGCTGTTTACTACATCCATATGTGAGGTGGGAAGGGAGATTCTGCCTCCAGTATGTCTTTGGGGAGGTCTTCTGTGAGCAAGGAGCTTTGGTCATTGGGCCTTGAAAGGTGACCCTACCTCCCTCACAATGGAACAGAATATGGAACCCTGGTAACCAAGCCACTGTATGTGACAACCAGCTCAAGCCATCTCCCTTGGCCTGTGGCTCAGGAACCAGAAAGATGTTGCTGTGCTGTTGCCAAAGGTCAGGAGGCTCGCATCTCATTCATGAGAGATATGGATGCCTCACTTGAAGAAGTAGATGCTAGATCAGTGCCAAACCAAAATTCCAGTATCTCAGGCATTTCTCTAGGAAGAAAGCCAGGAAACTCCAGGACAACTCAGATGAGGTATATTGAGAGGAAACCTATTTGAACCCATCATCCTGCCCACACACTACAACCTTCTTGTGTGCTTTCAAGTGACTATACTGAGATTAGAGTGTGTCATTTCCAATCTACTCTATTCCAATTCCTCAGTGTGAAGTGTGGTCCCATTCCTACGTTTGAAATATCCACTGTTTTGCCAACATAGTGTGATGGTAAGTCAGCTCAGACTCTGAATGAGCCTTGTAACCTATGGATCCTGGAGGAAGGCCTGTTGGAGATGCTGCTGACAAAGCTGATCCCTGCCTACCAGAAAGGTGATCTCTTTTATGTGGGAAACTTCCTGCACAATTTCAAATAGTGGAGGACAATGTAGTAGTTGCTGGAAATTCTCTTGAAAAAGAGACTGTTCCCACTCCAAACCCAGGTTTGCTCACCCATCCTGGCCAAGTCTTGGAATACTTGGCTCCTCTCTGAGCCTGTTTGGTTCACTGGGGTGTTCACAGGGGAGCTAAGCATGATACAAGTGCACAAACTACTTTATTATGACTGGGACACCATGCCATTTCATTTCCCTCACAAACTACTGGAGTCTCAACAGTGTGCTTACTGAGAAGTTGGATTTCAGGCATGAGTAAGTGGCTCCCAACTGCAGCCCTCACCTAGGTGACATCCTAGGAAATCCCATTTCCCAGTAAGAAATGAGGTGTTAGTACTAATGGTGGAGGCCTGTGAAATACTGGAGTCAGAGGAAAAGCCGGGGGCTGAATCACTTTTGAGCCATCAGGGAGGGATTGTGATAGATTTGCCTGTTAGAACCTGAAAGCATTTACATTTTGGTGTGTGGTCCAGTGCTGCCACTTGAACCTGAACCCAGGTCTAAATGCCATCCCTTTGGTGTTCAAAAATTAGCACTGTACCATTTGAGTCATAGGTCAAGTTCTGGCTTTTTGCTGCCTAATTGAAGACAAGTGCCTTTAGAATTTTACTGACTAGACTGGCTTTCCACTATGATCTTCAGAGCTCAGCCTGCTGGGTGGCTAAGATTAGAGGAATGAGCATTTAGTTCTTTATTTAGAGCATTCACTTATTGATTTATTTAGAGCATTTACTTAGTTAATTTAAGGTGCGTTTACTTTGGACAGATGCATAGATGCCTCTCTCAGAAGCTTCTGGAAGTGGGGTGTAAAAGTCATCCTGTTCTCGAGTGTCTCTTACCCCCTCCCAGCACATAAGTGCACATCTCTGCAGGACAGCCACAGCATTAGAGTCCTGCAAGAAAGGGGCTTTGGTAGAAGGCTCAGGATGGAGAGAGAAGGCTCTCACTTTCCTTGTACCGAATGTGCCCACAGCATCATGTGTTCCATTTATACGATGTGAATGGACTTCTACCCCAGTGATTTCTATGAGTTCAAGAACTGCCACACCCTGACACAACTCAAGCTCTGTATGAGGCTCCACATGCTGGCTTTGGACCTGCTCTTCTAAACACACACTTTTTACCAGCTGGAGGAATGTGCGACCAGTAAGACCAAGAAAAAGTAGAAGTCCTGGTGTGGGTGCCTCAGAGCCTGTGAGTAGGAAGCCCATGTGGTCTAGATATTGGTTGGCCCTTACTTCTACAGAGCTTGGCAAAATGCCCTTTATGGGTGGTGTCAGCCAGGTAATGTCTGTCCTCTGAAAGGACTCGGGAATAAGCACTCATTAGAAAGACCCTACACCTCCTCAGTGTTCAGTCCAAACTCCAGTTCTACAGGTTCCTCCATTAGATCCTCATGGAAGTTGAGTGACACTTCAACTTGCAGAGTCCACTCTGTCCACTCTGTACCTATTTCCATTCTTAGGTTTGAGCTTATCCTGAACTCTGGATGAAAAACCCACCAATGGAGCTGGTGGCTGATGGAGACTGAGAATCATCACGGCACTCCAGAAAGCATGGGCCTTCTGTAGAAATTACCAAACAGGTTTAGAGTCCTGTGGATATACCTTTTGCTCTGAACCCCATGTGTGACACAGTTGAACCTGCAGATACTATGGAGGAAGAAAAAGAGCAGCCAGATTTCCTTCCGTTTCCTTTCACACTCCACCCAGAGTCAGTCCATCTGAGTCAGAGTAACACTCCACTTATTGTGCAAGCTGAAGGCGCACACGCTGGGCTCATGGAAAATGTCCCCATGGGAAGCAGCAAGTGTACTCTCAATACTGGATTCATTGGAGGAAAATGAATCCATCCTCACAGAATATCCAGACCCATCCATCTCACTAAAAGAGACTCAATCTCCATTCGACAAACCAGAATCCATCCCCCTCTTAACTCAGGAAGGACATTCTGTTTCTCATGAGGAAGGAGACCCTTCTGAGGACTCTGAAGTAGAATTACTGTCTGAAGGCAACTTGGAGGCCAGTGTGGATTTAGAGCTTCCCTGTCCCCTTCCTAAAAAGACATCTCTTTATCTTGCTCTCATGATTCTTGTCAAGTATTCATTGTATTTACTTTGCTAACTATTAAACTCTCATTGTTAATATTATGGTGTGCAGTTCTTCAGTCCTTATTATACTGTGTTTTATTTTCCACTTAGAATGTGAGACCTCAGACACATAGGTCCTGGGTGGGCCAAAAACCAGACAGGTCTGGTCCCATAGAAGACAACCTTACTGGATATACAGGGAACTATGAAATGCATGGAATCACCAGGAATCCAGGCCAGGCCTCCATGGACAGACAAGTCAGCTACCGAAGCTTAAGGACAGAGCAGATGCCTGGAAATGTGTTTTGTCAATCGGGAGAAGTGCCAGAGTAACTGTAATATTATGTGGGACCCTGTTCTGTGAGTTCAAGTCTGTTTATATATCCATTGTGCTTTGTACAAATATTTAAGAAAATTAAAACTGCACAATAGCATCAAAAATCTACTTTGGCTTTGAATGTGGCCTAGTTGTAGAGTGCTCGCCTAGTATACAAGAAGACCTTGATTCAATTTCTCGGCACTGCATACACAGAAAAAGCAGATGGGGCACTGTGGCTCAGGTGTCAGAGTGCCACCCTTGAACAAATGTGGCCAAGGACAGTTCCTGGTCCCTCAGTTCAAGCCCCAGGACTAGCCAAACAAGAAATCATACTATTTTCCACACATTTGGAAATAAATCTGTTTTATCTAACCCTACTTCTTTTTTGCCAGTCCATGGTGTGTGCCACCAAGCCAAACTACTGGCCCCCAACCTTTCTATTTTGAATCATTTAATTTTTTTACATAATCATATTTCATGCTGTCTGTATTAATATCATAAACAGCATGCTTAGTGTAATAATGTTAAAGGTAAAACATAAGAAATTAATAACTAAAATTCCTTTTTTATTAGTTTTATAGCATTACTACAATTTTATGAGAAAAATTACCTAGAATGTTTATTTTAGAGTTTAAGTAATCCATTTTGATAAATATATCAACCTACATCCTTTATTTGAACACATTTTAAACTATTTTTTTGAGGAATGAAAATACATATATATTTGTTGTAAATGAAATTTATGACTTGGGGGGAAGGGAAAGAGAAAAGGGGGAGGGGGTAACAGTGTTTACAAGAAATGTACTCATTACATATGTAACAGCAATCTCTTTGTATATCACCTTGACAACAAATTTTTTCAAAAGTACAATATGTTTAAATGTCTACTTTGGGGAGAATTTTTTTTTGCCAGTACTGTGCTTAGACTCAGGACCTGAGCACGATCCTTGTTTTTGTTTTAGTTTTTCTTAAGGCGCAAGTTCTATCACATGTGCCACAGCACCACTTTTATTTTTTTTTTATCTATGTTGTGCTGAGGAATTGAACTTGGGTCTTCATTCATGCTCGGCAATAACTCTGCCACTAGGCTTAAATTATGGCCCCAGTGGGAAGGAAGTTTTCCATAAAATATGTAGGAAATATGTACACTAAGGAAAAGCCATCAAAAATAGAAGAAAAATTATATACTTACATAACGACTTGCCAGTATTATGGCAGATCTCTGTAATTCTAGCTTCAAGAGTGGCCTATTTGGACCGGGAGTTGGCTGGCTGAAGTAAAGTGCTATCCTTGAGCAAGCACTAGGACAGTGCTCTGGCCATGAGTTGAAGCCATAGGACATGCAAAAATAATAATTTAATGCCCGTGACTGGTGACTCACCCTGGTAATCCTAGCTACCCTGGGGGATCGAGGTTCAAAGACGGCCCAGGCATAAAAATCTGTGAGAATCTTATTTCCAAATAATCCAGAAAATTCAAAATGACAATGTGCCTCAAGTGGTAGAGCTCTTGCCTTGAGCTGAAGAGCTTAAGGTAAACATCCAGGCCCAGAGTTCAAGCCCCATGAGTGAAAAAAAGAAAAAGAAAAAGAAAGCCCTTATCTAAGGCTGGAGTGCACACTAGTGGTAGTTTGCTTGCCTAGTATACACAACGCCCTGTGTTCAATTACTCTGTACCACTTACACCAAAAAAAAGCTGGAAATGATCTCAGAAGGTTGGGTTCTAAGGATCACAGTTCAAAGCCAGGCCAGACACTAAAGTCCATGGAACTGTTACTTCCACATAAGCACCAGAAAACCAGAAGTGACACTGTGGCTCAAGGTGTTTAAGGTTGTAGCCTTGAGCTGAAGAGCCCAGGGACACTGCCCAGGTGAACAATTAAAGTCTTACAACCGAAAGAGAGAGAGAGAGAGAGAGAGAGAGAGAGAGAGAGAGAGAGAGAGAGAGAGAGAGAGAGAGAAAGAGAGAGAGACAGAGAGAGAGAGAGACAGAGAGACAGAGAGAGAGACAGAGAGAGAGAGACAGACAGACAGGCAGACAGACAGAGACAGACAGAGACAGAGAGACAGAGACAGAGACATCAAACAGCCAGGCACTGCTGGCTGAAGCGTGTAATTCTAGCTACTATGGAGGCTGAGATTGGAGGACCTTGGTTCAAAGCCCAAAGCCAGCCTGGACACACATGTTTGTGAGACTTACATCACCAATTAACTACCAGAAACCAAAAGTGGAGCTGTAGAGGAAGAGCGCTAGCCTTGAGCTGAAGAGCTCAGGGACAGTGTCCAGGCCCAAAGTCCAAGCACCATGACGAATCAATAATAAAAAAAAGAAGATAGCTAATAGTAATGATGAATAATTTTGTGCTGGGAGTTTGGCAAAGTGGTAGAGTGCTTGCCTAGCATGCACGAAGAACTGGGTTCAATTCCTCAATACCACATACATAGAAAAATGCTGGAAGTGGTGCTGAGGCTGAAGTGGGAGAGCCCTAGCCTTGAGAAAATATAAGGACAGTGCTCAGTCTCTGAGTTCAAGCCCAGGACTGGCCAAATCAAAAGCAGTAGAGCACTGGCATTGAACTGAAGATCTGAGGAACAGCCCAGGCACAGAGTTCAAGCACCGCAAACAACAACAACAAAATCTATGAAATGGCAGTGGTGGTTTTAAGCTAAGCAAAAATAGAGTAGAAACTGGTAAAATACATATTTGTGTGTAAGCAAAATAGCCAGACTTATGCATTAGAACAGGATAGCAACTTGAAAAAAAATTTTGTTTTCCATCTCACTAGGTCCTGTCTCTTAATTTATTCAAGTAAGTAAAATGCTGGGTTTTATAATCATTGCTCTGAATATTAGAAAATCAGAATATCTCTCATTAACCAACAAAGACCAGGAACTGGGGCTTCGTTCAAATGGCAGAGTATCAGGCAAGAGAAGAAAAAATTGAAGTAAGAACTTGAAGTTCTTGATCCAGAACCTGCATAGTAACAGAGCAGCAGCCTGGTGATGGTACCTCACACCTATAATCTTAGCTACTCAGGAGGCTAAGATCTGAGAATCAAAGTTTAAAGCCAGCCAAAGTACCCAGTTAACTGCCAGAAAAACCAGAAGTGGCACTGTGGCTCACAGATTAAAGCACTAGCCTTGAGCTGAAGAGCTCAGGGACAGTGTCCAGGCCCAGAGTTCAAGCCCCACAATTGACAAAAATCAAACAAGCAAACAAAACTCACAAAGAAGCCTGCAGACCACAGTGGTTCTGCTGAGTCTCTTCTCTATGGGGATCAGGAAACATTTCACTTTTTCTGTCTCTTCCCATCTCAACATTCATACTAAAATAAGACTGTGTTGAAAGTTTCAATTTATAAAAATGTTTTTCATGAAGCACCCCGAAGTATTCATCGCTTATATCTCAATTGAAGATAGTTGATTTGGGGCTGCATTGGTAGAATGCTAGCCTTGAGCAGAAAAGGTCGGGGATAGAGCTGAAGCACTCAGTTGAAGACCCAGTGCCAACACACAAAAGAAATTATGCACTTTATACATATTTTCTAATTTCTTTATGAATTTTTCAGTCTGTATAAATATAGGGTACATTCCTTGTTACTTAAGTAAGACTGCTCCTTTTTTTTCTCTTTGCCAGTCCTAGGGCTTGAACTCAGGGCCTAGACATTTTCATTGGACTCGCTTGCCCAAGGTGAGTGCTCGGCCTCTTGAGACACAGCGCCACTTCTAGCTTTTTTCTGAGTATGCGGTACTGGTGAATAGAACCTAGGTCTTCATGCATTCTAGATGAGCACTGTACCATTAGGCTACATTCCCAGGCAGTGAGATTCCTCTTACAGTCATTGTATGTTCACAGAGTTTGATCTCACACACTGTAGGGCCCTGGTTGGCTTTGACCTGTGATCCTAAGCCCTCAGCCTCCTAAGCAGCTGAAATTAAGTTGTGAGCCAGCATGATGGCTTCCTTTCTTTTTTCTACAAAAATATATGTAGTTATCTAAAATATATCTACAGCTGAAAAAATGAATCTCTCCCAAACAAATCTTCAAAGAAACAACCATCCTATTAAAAGGTGGGCTAAAGACTTAAAAGAGTATTCTCTGAAGAAAAAATTAAAATGGGCTTTAGACACATGAAGAAATGCTCCATATCTCTAGCAATAAGGGAAATGAAAATCAAAACAACTTTGAGATTCCACCTGACTCCAGTCAGAATGGCCATTATCAAAAAATCTAATAAGAGATACTTGTGGTGAAGTGACCAGGGGGGATCACACCTACACTGCTGGTGTGAGTGTAAACTCGTTCAACCACTAGGGAAAGCAGTGTGGTGGTTCCTCAAAAGACTGAACATAGAGCTCCCCTAGGATCCAGCAAATCCACTACTTGGCATCTACCCAATTGTCCAGAAAAAAGGGCATACTAAAGCCACTAGCACAATGATGCTCATTGCAGCACTATTTACCATAGCAAAGATATGAAACCAACCCAGATGCCTCTCAGTAGATGACTGAATCAAGAAGATGTGGTACTTATACACAATGGAATGCTATGCAACCATCAGAAGGAATGACATCGCCCCATTTGTAAGGAAATGGAAAGACTTGGAAAAATTCGTATTAAGTGAAGCAAGCCAGACCCAAAGAAACATAAGCTCAATGGTTTCCCTCATTTGTAATAATTAGTTCACATCTAGGACTCTCCTAGCAGAGGATTACAATAACTCAAAAACCTAGGTATATAAGGTCATATAGGATGAGACTAAATGAAAGGATCTCTAGGATATGGGAACAAGAGCTATATCTTGTGTCATCGTTGCTCTTAATCTTGTGTGATTTTTGTCCTTAATCTACTATGTTATTTCTCATCTCTTATTTTGCTCTTTGGTTAATGTCAGATTGTTACAGTATCTGATTTTTTCCCTGGCATATTGTATATATGTTTATTTGTTTATGTCAAATAGGAAAGGGAAGGGGGGAAACAAGATGATTGAGAAGGGGAGGGGAGAGGGAACTGGGCACAAAAACATGTGGAGTGGAATAAATGTGTGAGAAGTAATGCAGTCCACTACCTGTAAATGTAATCGTAACCCCTCTATACATTACCCTGAAAATAAAAAAGAGACTATAAAAATATCTGTAGAAAATGAGGCTGGATGATGGAAACAACCAGATGCCCTACTACAAAAAATGTGATTCACGCACGCACACACACACACACACACACACACACACACACACACACACACACACACACAATGGAATGATACATACCAACCGACAAGATAAAATAATGGCATTCTCGGGGAAGTGGATGAAAAGGAAAAAAATCATATTAAGTGAAGTAAGCCAAACTCAAAGGAACATAGGCCCAAGAGTCTCCCTCATTTGTCAAATTCAGTAGAAACCTTGGGCTCTGCTACCAGAGATTTACAATAGAACAAAATCTAGAGACATCGTGACAAATAGTATGACACTAAATATAAGGACCTCCAAGATAAAGAAACAAAACTCATATAATGAGTGACTGTTGTCCTTAATGAACTATGTGATCTCTTATCTCTTTTGCTATCCCTTGGTTATATCATATTGTTACAATATTTCACCTTGTTTTCTGATATATTTCATATGTGCCTAATTGGTTATTTGAAATTGGATAGGGAAGGGGGAAATGAACATGAGTGAGGGTAGGGGAAGGGAAATGTTGACCATATCATTACATGGGGTATCAAAGTTTGAGAAGTAATGCACCTTCTATCTGGTGAATATAATGTAACCCTTCTATAAATTACAATAAAAATAAATACATAAAAAGAAGATCTGCACAGAAAAAAATAATAATGGCATTTTTGGGGTAGTGGATGAAATTAGAGTGAATCCTGTTGAGTGAGATAAGTCAAGACCAAGGAACAAAAGGTACATGGTATCCTAATATATGGATATTAGTTTCAAACAGTAGTAGAGCGATGATTGAATAGTTGATACCCAAAGTTCTGGACATAATTTTGGAGATATAAACATAACTACATAGACATAAAAATCTAGGATAGACTATACACTCTACAGACATGTGTTTTATTATAGATTAATCTGTATCTATGACATACAAAGACTCAGCTTAATTTTTACTATATTCTAAAATTTATGTGCCAGTGATTGTATAGCGATTCCCTTCTTGAGTACTTGTTGGTTAAACATGACATTTGAAATATGATGTAAAATTCAATGTTAATAAATTTTTTTTAAAAAAAGCGGCTAGAGGTAAATACCACTAATGTACTTGCTCTAGTGGTACTGAAGTTTTCTTAATGAATCAAGGGGTTTTATTATATCTTTTTGCAATTATTTTAGTTCTGAGTGTTCTACACTCAATGATACTTCTGGAAAGATGATATAGCTGACTGTGTAGATGTTATGAAGACATACTGGCCTAAACGTAGAATAAAGCATTGGTAAGTGGCTATTAGTTGTCCAGATTCTACTGGAATATGTGGAATGAATTTATTAAGCACAATGCAGGCTCTTAGTCAGATCAGGATCAAGATTATGTGGTTCCATGAGATGAATGAGGAAAGATCAGAAAAATCTACTAAGATATCCAGATATACTTTTGAAACTAAGGTATCTGGACTCCTTTTTTTTTCTTTCTTGGTGGGGAGCTTGAACTTTGGACCTGGGCAAGGTCTTTTAGTTCTTTTTCCTCAAGGCTAATGCTGTACCAGTTTTAGCCACCACTCCACTTAGATTTTGGGTAGATAAGTGGAGAGAAGAATCTTACAGTTTTTTTATTTTCTATTTTTTGCTTGTAAGGGCTTTGAATCACCTTCTCCCTGGCTAGTAGAATGACAATTATGACCCTCCAGCGCCTGGCTAGTGATTTTTTGAAAATTGGACTTTCTTCCAAATCACGTAACTGGTTCCTAGCAAAGTTTTGAAGCCTGACTTAAATGTGACAGATTTTTGTCACTTGGAGACACTCTGTGCTGAACGTTAGAAATCTACCAGCTGAGTCACAGTGGCACTTCCAGGTTTTGTTTATGTGGTGCTGAGGAATGGAATCCAGGGTTTCATACATGCTAGGCAAGCTACATTTTCAGCCCAAGGTTTTATGTTTTGTTTTTTCAGTGTTGTTGCTTCTAAGGTACTGTATGATGTTCTTTCATTTTCTTTGCCTTTTACCGCTTTTCTTCTTTTTCCCTTTAGTTTTATTCTCTGTAGTCACTGTGTTGAATTCGGGTACCCTGTGTCTTGTACATAGGTTTATGTGATTTGGAGAATGGAGAGGGTATAATAAAATGGTAAAAAAAAAAAAAGGAAAAAGTGTGAACCAATTGAACAGTGATACTTGGAAGACACTAAACGAAAATGAACTGAACAATCTGGGTGGAGAGGAGGCTGAGGGTCGGAAAACAGAGAAAAATGAGGGAAGGGCTAACAATTTTCTTAAGAAATGTGTTCATTACTTATGTAACCGTATGTCAACTATATATTGACTTAACTAAAAATATTAACTTAAAAAATAATTTAGCCGGGTATGGTGGCTCACACTTGTAAATGTAGCTACTCAAGAGGCTGGGATCCAAGGACAGCAGTTCAAAGTCAGCCTGGACACTGAAGTCCATGTGACTCTTATCTCCAATTAACCACCAGAAACCCAGAAGTGGCCCTATGGCTCAAGGGATAGGGCAGTAGTCCTGAGCTAAAAACCTCAGTGACAAGACCCAGGTGCAGAATTGCAGTCCCATGACTTGAATGATGAATGATACTAGCCAGGCTCTGTGCGCTCACACTTGGAATCCTATCTACACACAATCAGGTTTGAATCCAGCCCAAACAAATTGCATGATATTCTGATTTACAGTTAATTACCAAAAATCTGGAAGTGGAGCTGTGGATCAAGTGGTAGAACACTAGCCTGAAGCAAAAAAAAACATTTAAGGACAGTTCCCAGGCCCTGGGTTCAAGTCCCAGGACTTGCATAAAACAAACAAAATGTGACGCTGAGTCCTCCATCATTTGGTGTTATAGTTCAATATTCTTGATATGCGTCTTAGAAATTAAGTCCCTAGCAAATACTCTCCCCTGAAATTCTGCTTCATAGCTGATTCATAGAATTTCAGCATCATTACTATCACCTTCCAGTTGAAGAAAACTTTTGAGTAATCCTAATAAATCTGTGTATCATCTGCACACACATCAAATCAGCAGCAGCTATGTTCTACTATTATCTAAATGTATTTAATCCCTTCTTGAGTTAATGAGCCTTAAAGAGTAAAACATATGAAATAGTTATGAAACTAACAGTCACCATTCTTCTACCTAATATTGTAATATAAGTTTATAAATGCAGGGACTATTCTGAAGTGTGCAGAAGATAGCTTCTAATTATACTATTCTCAGGAAGTATAGTTTTAAAGAAACATGTTGCTTGCTTTGGGAAAGCAAAGGCAAGGAAAAATGATATAAGTAAGTTCCCTATTTATCAGAAGGAAAATACTATTGGGTTTAGATCAACTTCATTCATCCCGTGCTGATGAAACAAATATTTGCAATTCCTGAGGACAATCACTTCATTGTGATGCACAATCAGCCAGCTTAGATCAATCTTCCAAAAAAGGAAAGGAACAAAGGAGAAGCAATTAAGGTTTCCAAAATGAACCAGGTTGTGGTGGCAGCTCACACTTGTAATTCTATCTACTCAAGGCCTGAAATCCAAGGATCTGGATTAAGTCTGTCTGAGATGAAAATACTCCTGTCTGAAACATCATCTCTGTTATCACAACCCAGCTGATACAATCTGCCCAACAGGTTCCAAACACCAAAGACCATCTCCTATCTGAAATACTAGCAAACATACTCACACATAATTTCCTCTTTGGGAGATAGTTGAAACATGTACCAGAAACATTTCCCTGGCTTCAGATTGGAAGTGGAATTATGTACTCACTAGAAGCCCATCTAGTAAATTACAGTCAATCATCTTTCCTCACATCTTGTTAGTTAAATTGAACAATGAGTGTTTGGATCAGAAGCAATGTGCATGAGCATACAGGTTGTAAAAGTACTGGAATCCTAGCTACTCAAGATAAGCTGAGATCTGAGGATTCCAGTTCAAAATCAGCCATGCAATAAATTCCATAAGATTTTTACCTCTAATTAACCAGCAAAAAACAGAGTGTTGAATTGTGCTTAAAATGCCACAGGCCTAAGCTTTGCATAAAAGTGCTAAGGGGTAGCATTCAGGCCATGAATCAAGCCACATCATGGGCTCACATACACAAAAACTAACCCTGAGGACAACACAGAACATGCATATGTTTGGGAGGGATGCAGATGGATGGGATGCTGATTTCATTTACCTAATATTTAGTCTCAACCATTCTGTACAGAGCAGCCCTCTCTGTGAAAAGTCCTAGGTAAAAATGGTCTCAAGATCAGCAGATACATACTTATACCACACTGCACATTTAAAATACAAACACACGGCCAGGAGTTTACCAAGTGGTAGAGTGCTAGCCTAGCCTGAACAAGGACATGGGTTTGATTCCTCTGTAATACAAACATAGAAAAATACCAGAAATGGTGCTGTGGATGAAGTGGTCGAGCCCTAGTCTTGAGAAAGCCCGAGGACAATGCCCAAGTCCTGAGTTTAAGGCCCAGGACTGGAAAAAACAAAAGAAAACAAAACAAAAATAAATAAATAATATAAAAAGGCTGTCGGTAGGGATGAGAATGTGGCTTAGTGGTAAAGTGCTTGCCTAGCATGCATGATGCCCTGGGTTCTATTCCTCAGTACCACATAAATGTACTCACACTCAACCAGTCTACCACTAGGCCACCTTCTGGCCCCACTGACAGTCTTGAGCAAAAAACAACTAATCTAGAGCTCTCGACCCGGGGTTCAAACCGTTATTATTGTCCCATTAGCAGCCTAGAAGCCCAAACTGCTAAAATACCAAAACAAAAATGTGAAAATGTTATAACTTTTCAGCAAACCCAATGAAACAACACAGTGTATAGTTTGTTGAAGATTTGGTAGAAAGATTGTAAACAAAGAAACAAACAAAACAAATCAAAAAAACTAAAACAAAACCCACACAAATTCAATATGAGCTTATATGATGCAAAAAATAGGCCACCAAAAGAATTTTCCCATGCATGGCATGGTGGTGCAAGCCTATAATCCTAGCTACTCAGGAGGCTAAGATCTGAGTATTGCAGTTCAAAAACAGTCCGGTACTGCTTTCAGTGAGTCTTTTGTAGACTTTCGTGAGACAATTATCCACCATAATCCGGAAGTGGTGGCTCAATGCGTAAGATGGTAGCCTTGAACTGAAGAGCTCAGGAAAAACACCCAGGTGCAGAGTTCAAGTCCCATGACTGTCAAAAAGAAATTCCCCAGGAAAGAATGTTCCTGATGTTGGGAGTTTGGCCTCCTGGTAGAGTGCTTGTGTAGCATGCATGAAGACCTGGGTTGGAGTCCTCAGTACCACATACAACGAAAACAGAGGAAGTGGTGTTGTGGCCCGAGTGGTAAAGAACTAGCCTTAAGAAAGCCCCAGGACAGTGATCATGCCCTGAGTGCAAGCAGCAACACTGGCAGGAAAAAGAGAAAGTTCCTTAGTATCCATGACAAGAAGATTTAATTCTATGCTTTTCATAAAACCAATAAAAGCCTGCTGGTGGCTCGTACTAGTAATCCTAGCTACTCAGCAGGCTGAGATCTGAGGATCAAGGTTCAAAAACAGCCTGGGAAATACAAAGATTAGAGAGTCTTTTCTCCAATTAGTCACTAGAAAATTTGAAGTGGAGCTTGGCTCAAGGGTAGGATAGTAAGTAGTCTTTAGCTGAAGAATTCAGGGACAACACCCAGGCCCAGGGGTAGGGTAGTAGACTTGACCTGAAGAGCTCAGGGACAAAGGCCAGGCTGAGATAAAGACCCCCCCCAAAAAGAGAAGAAACAAATTTAATTGACAAACCCTTCCTTAGTAAGAAAGACACACGTCAACAACTTCTCTCAATTACTTGTCAAGCCTGGAAGGAATTAATGCCTATTCTTGGGTCCAAATCCTTTGGGTAGTTTTCCAGACATGTTCCTCACTCACACAATGAGAGGATCAAAATATTGGCTCAGTGAGTACTCAAGAATAAAGAATGGTTGCCCATTCCACCTGGCTTGCCTCTGCCATAAAGGATTTCTCTGTATAATTTCCCCAAGTTTTTGGAAAAGATGGTACATTGGGTTTCTTTCCTGTGTGAGTGCTCTAATGCTAGCTGAAGGCTGACTTCTGTTTAAAGGACTTCTTCCAATGTTTACATTGACAGAGATTCTATCATATGTCCATGTCTCTCTCAATTACCTATAGAAATGTGACTTCTGGTAAATGTTTTCCCACATTATTATACTCAGGTTCTCTTCTGTGTATGTTCTCAGATGCACTGAAGAATGACTTCTGAGTAAAAGTCATTGCACCTTTGCTCTATTCATTAGTTTTCTTTTGTTCTATGTGAGTCAGTGGTATGGCTTCCAGGTGAAAGATTTTGTACATTTGTAACATTTAGAACCTTTATCTTTTTTCTGTATCTTGCCATCACGACATCTTCTTGGTGAAGGATTTTCCACATCTGTTATATTCATAGTTTCTCTCCTTGGGTGTGTGTTCTGATGCCAACTAAGGTATGACTTCTTCTTAAAATACTCTCCCACATTTATTCATTCATATGATTTCTCTCTTCTGTGTGTCCAATGATGATCCCTGGGCTGTGCCTTCTGGGTAGATTCCACATTTGTTTCATTCAAAAGGCTTCACTCCTGTATGTTCTCTGAGGCACAATGGAATGTGACTTGTGCTTAAAAGAGAGTCCGTGTTTATTACGTAAGGATGATCTCCTATGTGGAGATGCCACATTTCTTTTTTTTGCCAGTCCTGGGCTTGAACTCAGGGCCTGAGCACTGTCCTTGGACTTTCTCAAGGCTAGAGCTCAACCACTTGAGCCTCAGCACCACTTCCGGCTTTTTTCTATGTATGTGGTACCGAGGAATCGAACCCGGGTCTTCATGCATGCTAGGCAAGCACTTTAACCACTAGGCCAAACTCCTGGCTGCCACATTTCTTATATTGATAAAGTTTCTCTTCTGTGTGAATTCCCTATCATTAATTTTTTTGGTCAGTCCTGGGGCTTGAACTCGGTCTGAACACTGTCCTGGGCTTTCTCAAAGACAGAGCTCTACCAATTGAGCCACTTCTGCCCATTTCTATGTATGTGGTACCAAGCAATAGGACCTGGGTCTTCATGCATGCTAGGCAATCACTCTTACCACTAAGCCAAAATCCTGTCTCAGAACATGAGAGTCTTATCTCTGGTTAATCACTAGAAAATGAGAAATGGGGCTGTGTGTCCAGGGGTAGGGAAGTAGCCTTTAGCTAAAGAGCTAAGGGAACAGCCCAAGACCTGTGTTCAGCCTTTAAGTTCAAACACCAGAGCTAGCAAAATAAAATAAAGTCTCAAGGACTCTCCTGCAACATCTCAGATCTCAGTCTCCTAGCAGCTAGGATTACAGGCAGGTGCCACCACTGCCAGGTTTTAATAACTTTTGTGTCATCTCAGGAATGTGGACTCCCCACAACACTGGTAGGAAAAACAGACATATATCACAGGGTAGTGGGCACTGACTGCACTCAGGTTTACACATGGGTGTGAGACACAACCGCTAGAATATTCGAAAGGAAGAAACCCTTTGGCCATGGGTGGAACAGTGTGCAGTGGTCAAAGTGTGGACCGCTTTTCAGGGCCAAGGATACTGAGGTGCTGGAGTCAAGGTAGGTCTTGGTGTCCTGAGTCCCAGGCCAAGGCATGTGAGGAGCGCCAGACCTGGGGAACAGGGTTCCAGCCAGCAAGGCTCCAGCACTATTTTCAAAGCCAGAGCAGCTGGACTCGCTGCAGAAGCAGAGGAGGTCAGGATCCATTGGAAACCTTAATACAAATAAAATATGTGAACTCTTTTTCCTAGAAGAAAATTCAGTTGGCATCAGGGTACCAACACAGAGTGAAGGCTTATGAATGTAGCAAATGTGTAGTCTTTCACTCAGAAGGCACAGCTCAGGGTTCCACATGAAAGAAATCCTATGAATGAAACAAATATGGAAAGTGGTTTCTTTTTGTTTTTGACTTCACTTGTCAGGTAGTTAATTGGATATAAGAGTAGTTAATTTCTGGTAGTTAATTGAATAAAAGTGTCTCTTGGACTTTTGGTGCCAGAGCTGGCTTTGAATCATGATCCTCAGATCTCAGCCTCCTGATTAGCTAGGATTCCAGGCTTGAGCCACCAGCACCCATGAAATGTTTTCAAGAAGTCATAACTCAGTTTGCAGAGGAAAACACACAGGAGAGAAATTGTTTGAATGGAACAACTGTGGAATGTCCTTTACTAAGAATTCATGGCTCTGTACTTGTAAAACACACAGGAGAGAGAAATCTCATTATTATAACAATGGAGTAAAATCTTTCGTCTGGATGGCATGCCTCAGTATTTATCAGAGAAGATTTGCTAGAAGAAAAGTAGCAAACAGAGCAAATGTTCAATGACTTTTAATCAGCCAAGAACATGGAAAGCATACATTTTTTCCACTAATCCTCTAAAGTCTCCGAATGTATGTCCATTCATTATAGAAATGCCATTTTACATAGAGTTCAATTTTTGAGGGGAATATGCAATTGCATGTTTATTATAAAATCTTAAATCTCTCTTAACACTTTTTTTTAAAGTGAGTCATGGTGGTTGAACTCTGGGCCTGGGCACTGTCCTTGAGCTCTTCAGCTCTAGGCTACCACCTTGCCCCTTGAACCACAGCCCACTTCGCCTTTTTCTAGTGATTAGTTGGAGATGAGGCTCTTGGTCTTTGGTGGTCTTTACAGCCCAGGCTGGCTGGGAAGGTCAATCCTCAGATCTCTGCCTCTTGTGTAGCTAGGATTACAGGTGTGAGTCACGGTGCCCGACTTCTCTTAACTCCTTTTATTTCCTTGTTAGTTCCTGAAACATTCAGAAAACAGATACACACTTTGGTATACATTTTCTTTGTGTGTTGGTACAAGTCTTGCCAGCTTGAACTCGGAGCCACTCACTTTTGCTCAGGTTTAATGCTCTACCATTTCAGCCACTTCACCAACTGTGGTTCTTTGGTTGGAAAATGAAGAGAAGATTCTTTAAAGTTTGGATGAGTAACCCCAAAATGACTAGCTTTTCCTATATATTGAATTAAGCACAAGTGATGTGTTCCTTGAGATTGTTTACTCTTACCCATTCTGTTTTTTTTCTGAGTTATAATAAAAAACAAGTGTGGATAATGTGTGCTTTCTACCTGGTGTGGAGGTTGAAATTAAAGTTCTTAGGAGAATCAATATCTATCTGTCATCACTAGTTTTCCTTTCTCCATCTCTCTGATGATAGGTGTACCACACAATTAAGACATGCGTTTGTTAAACTTAATTCAGGTAGTAATGGAAATAATGAGGTAGTAAAGCAATTTACAAGATGGTTGGATGGAGCCAGTCTTGGTGGGTCACACCTAGAATACCAGCTACTCAGGAGGCTGACATCTGAGGATCAAGGTTCAAGGCCACCCACGCACAAAGGGACCTGAGATTTTTTTTTAAACTTTATTTTTTATTGTCGGGGTAATGTATAGAGGGGTTACAGTTACATTCACCATGTAGTAGGTGCATTAATTCTCATACATTGACACCCTGAGACGCTTATATCCAATTAACCTCTAGAAAACTGGAAGTGGGTCTTGGCTTAAGGCTAGGGTGGTAGCCTTGAGCTGAAGAACTCAGGGACAACACCCAGGGTGAGTTTAAGCACCATGACCCACAAAAAATAAATAAGAAGCTAATAGTAGAAGTACTCTTGATCCAGATGTGGTTGGCTCATGCCTGTAATCCTAGCTACTCAGGAGACAGAGATCCAAGAATCAGGGTCAAAGCTAGCCTCGGCATTAAAGACATCCAGGTCCTGGCATTGAGGAGGGGGCAAGGCAAAAGACACTGGACATTCCCATGGGCACTGAACAATGAAGAAACCCCAGCCCAGGGAAACCCAAAGCAGTGGCTGGCGTCTGTCCCCATCCCCTTTTGTCCCCCACCCGTTGCTGACCATCGCTCAGCCTGTTCCTAGAGTGATATAGGATGGCTCTCCTGATGACTGACTTGTCCTATTAGGTAATTCATTTATTAAATAAATCAAAAGTTTTAAATTAAAATTATTTTTTGCCTGTCCTGTGTATTGAAGTTAGGGTCTGAGCACTGTCCTTGGGCTCAGTGGTTCACTCCTGTAATCCTAGTTACTTAGGAGGCTCCTCAGATCTCAGAATCCGGTTTGAAGCTAGCTAAGGTAGGAAATTCAGGGATACTCCCATCTCTAATTAAACCACTGAAAAAAAGCTGAAAGTGGCACTGTGGCTCAAGTGGTAGACAATTTGCCTTGACCAAAAGAAGCTCAGGGACAGGTACCAAGCCCAGGGTTCAAGGCCCAGGATTGGTGAAACAAACAAAGCAAAGACCAAACAAAACAACAACAAAAACATTTCTACAAGTTGAGAGTAAAGGAAACTAAACAATTTTCCCAATGTCCTCCTGCAGTGTAGAGGAAAGACAGGATTCAGCTGCACACTAGTGGTGGTGGCTCACACCTGCAATCCTAGCTACTCAGAAGGCTGAGACCTAAGGGTTAACATTCCATGCTAGGTGGGGCAGGAAACTCCAGGAGATTTTCATCTCCAAGGATTCACTAAGAAGGTGGAAAACAGCTTTGGCTCAAGTGCTGCAGCAGTAGGCTTGAGGGGAAAAAAAGGAAGGATAGTCCAGACCCTGAATTCAAGCTCCAGGATGTCTGTGTGGTCGGGGGGGGGGGAGAGGGGAGGCTCGGGGAGGAGGAATAACAAACACACACACACACACACACACACACACACACACACACACACACAAAACAACCCTCTAGAAGCAGATAAGAGTGCCTGTAACACCGTGGACGGCCAGCAGAGGGTGTTGTAACATCGTTAATTGTGGAATGGCCAGGAGGAATGCAGCTGCTCTTCCTCACCTCTGCCCTCACCCCTGTCTGATCTACAGTCCTGAGTGGCTAACAGCAGGCTGCAGCTCAATGAAAAAGGAAGGCCCAGCTGGGCTGGCTGGCTCCAAAAGTCACCTGCTCAAAATATATTCTGGCACTTCCTAGACATCAGCTACAACTGAAATCCAGTGAGTTTTGGAATAGAAATCACCCCAAGCGGGCCGAGAGTTTGGCCTAGTGGTAGAGTGCTTGTCTAGCATGCACGAAGACCTGGGTTCAATTCCTCAGTACCACATACACAGAAAAAAGCTGGGAGTGGTGCTGTGACTCAAGTGGTCGAGCTCTAGCCTTGAGAAAACCCAAGGACAGTGTTCAGGCCCGAGTTCAGGCCCATTGAATGGCAAAAAAAAATCACCCCAAGCTAAAGTCATTTAGTGAGTTCCCACCAACTGAGATGTCCACCAGCTCCTTAAGGAAATGGAAGAGGGAAGACAGAACTCATCTTGAGCCAGCACAGTGATTCATGCCTTTAATCCTAGCTACTCAGGAGGCTGAGATCTGAGGATCAAGGTTCAACGCCAGCCCTTGCACTAAAGGACCTAAAACTTTTTATCTTCAAATAAACTCTAGAAAAGGAAATGGGGCTGGTCTCAAGAGTAGGGCAGTGCCTTGAAGAGCTCAGGGACAAAGCCCCAACTTAGTTCAAGCCCCATGGCCCATCAAAAAAATAGCATTTGAATTACCATGGAAGAATAAGCTATACCTGAGATCTGTTCAACTTTTGGTGATTTATTGTGCTTTTACCCTTTATGTAGACAAGTACCAGAAATGCTAGATGTTTGAATATGTTAAAGAAATACTATAGCTCTTATACTGAATATATGGACTAAAAAGGGTATTAAAAAAGATCCATTTCTATTCGTGTGTGTGTGTGTGTGTGTGTGTGTGTGTGTGTGTACGTGAGGAATAGCACTCACATTCTTACTTGGTGTTTTCACTCAAGGCTGGAGTTATAGCACTTTAGCTACATGTTCAGCTCTGGATTTGGGGTTGTAAATTGGAAATAAAAGTCACATGAACTTTTCTGCCAAGGCTGAGGTCAAACTGCAATCCTCAGATTTCAGCTTTCTGACTAGCTAGGGTTACACAATTGAGCTGGTCCCCAGTTTGAGCTAATTCTTTTTTTTAGTGTAATTAGTAAAAGGGTTACATGATATTTGCCAGATAGAAGGTGCATTAATTCACATACATTGATACCCTTTCACATGTCTTGGTACACATTTCCTCCCCCCCTAAACCCCCCACTCATCTTGGTTTTCCCCCCTTCCCTATCAATTTTCAAATATCCAAATACAAATAAATTCAATATATCAGATAACAAAGTGAGATACTATACCAATATGGGATAACCAAGGGACAGCAAAGGAGATGAGAGACAACATAGTACATTAAGGACAACAATCATTCATTATATGGCTTTTGTTTCAATATCCTGGAGGTCCTTTCAATTAGCTTCACATTATATGGCCTTATGTATCAAGATTTTGCTCTATTGCAAATCTCTGCTAGTAGAGCCCAAGGTTTCTACGGATTATGATGAATGAGGGAAACCACTGAGCCTAAGTTCCTTTGAGTCTGGCTTACTTCACTTAATATGATTTGTTCTAAGTCTTTCCATTTCCTAACAAATGGGGCGATGTCATTCTTTCTGACAGCAGCATAGAATTCCATTGTGTACAAATACCACAACTTGTTGATCCACTCATCAACTGAGGGATATCTGGGTTGGTTCCATATCTTTGCTATGGTGAATAGTGCTGCAATGAACATTGTTGTGCTAGTGGGTATAGTATGCCCTTGTTTCTGGATTGTTGGGTAAATGCCAAGTGGTGGAATTGCTGGGTCAAGGGGAGTTATATATTTAGCCTTTTGAGGCACTGCCACACTGCTTTCCATAGTGGTTGAACGAGTTTGCACTCCCACCAACAGTGTAGTAGTGATCCCTCCTGGCCACATCCCCTCCAGCATCTGTTGTCATTCATTTTCCTGATCCTGGCCACTCTAACTGGAGTGAGGTGGAATCATACAGTTGTTTTGATTTGCATTTCTTTTATGACCAGAGATGTTGAGCATTTCTTCATGTGTCTATAGGCCATTTTTGTTTCTTCTTCAGAGAAGACTCTCTTTAAGTCTTTGGCCCATTTTTAATGGGATGGGTGTTACTTTGGAGGTTAGTTTTGGAGTGATTCAATTTTTTGAGTTGTTGATATATTTTAGATATGAGGCCTTTGTCCGTTATTTGGTTGGTGAAGAGCTTCTCCCACTCTGTAGGCTTCCTGATTAGTTTACTAGCTATGTCCTTTGCCATACAAAAGCTCTGCAGTTTAATGCAGTCCAACTTATCCAGCCTTTCTCTCATTTGTTGTGATTCTTGGTCCTTATTAAGAAAGTTTCGACCTGTGCCAAGGAGGCCTAGTGTATCTCCCATTCCTTCCTGTAAAGTTTTCAGTGTGTCAGCTTTTACCTCCAGGTCTTTGATCCATTTGGAGTTAATTCTAGTGCAAGGTGACAAAGAAGGATCCAGCTTTAGTTTTCTGCAGGTGCTTAACCAGTTCTGCCAGCACAACTTGTTGAAGAGGCTGTCTTTCTTCCATTCTATTTTTTTGGCTCCCTTGTCAAAGATTAGGTGGCCATAGGTCTGTGGTGTAATATCTGGGTCCTCAGTTCTATTCCATTGGTCTTCAGGCCTGTTCCTGTGCCAGTACCAAGCTGTTTTGAGAATTATAGCTCTGTAATGGAGTCTAAAGTTTGGAATTGAAATTCCTCCAGCACTGTTCTTTCTGCTAATAAGTGTTTTTGCTATATGGGGTCTTTTATTATTCCATATGAAATTTTGGATTGCCTCTTCTATTTCTTTAAAGAATGACATTGGGATGTTGATGGGTATTGCACTGAATTTGTAGATAGCTCTTGGCAAGATTGTCATATTCACAATGTTGATTCTTCCAATCCAGGAACATGGGAGGTTTTTCCATTTCCTTAGTTCTGCTTTAATTTCCTTTTTTAGGGTTTTAAAGTTTAAAGGCAGTTGATTTTTGAGGGTTGATTTTATAGCCTGCTATTCTTCCAAAGCTTTGAATCAGCTCAAGGAGCTTGGGAGTAGAGTCTATAGGATTCTTTAAATACAGAATCATGTCATCTGCAAAGAGGGATAGTTTATTTCCTCTTAACCTACTTGGATCCCATTTATGCTTGATTCTTGCCTTATTGCGTTGGCTAGGAATTCTAGCACTCTGTTAAAGAGGAGTGGAGAGAGTGGGCATCCGTGTCTCGTTCCTGATTTTAGAGGGAATGGCTTTAGATTTTCACCATTAAGTGTAATACTAGCAGTAGGCTTCTCATACACAGCCTTTATTACATTGAGGAATGTTCCATGGATTCCTAGTTTCTCCAGAGCTTTTAACATAAAGGGGTATTGGATCTTGTCAAATGCCTTTTCTGCGTCTATTGAAATAATCATGTGATTTTTGTCCTTGATCCTGTTGATGTGTTGAATTATATTAATTGATTTGTGTATGTTGAACCAGCTTTGCCTCAATGTGATGAATCCAGTTTGATCATAGTGTATAATTTTTTTGATGAGTTGTTGTAGACGGTTGGCCAGTATTTTGTTGAGAAGTTTTGCATCGATGTTCATCAAAGATATAGGTCTATAGTTCTCTTTCTTTGATGAATCTCTCTCTGGTTTGGGGATGATGGTTATACTGGCTTCATAGGATGAGTTTGGTAAGGAACCTTCATTTTCAATTTCGTGGAAGAGCTTGAGGAGTATTGGTGTGAGCTCTGCTTCGAAGGCCTTGTAGAATTCAGCTGTGAATCCATCTGGCCCAGGGTTTTTCTTAGATGGAAGTTCTCTAATTGCTATTTCTATTTTAGAGCTTGAAATAGGCCTGTTGAGTTGGCTTAGTTCTTCTTGGTTCAGTCTGGGTATGTTAATATTGGCTAGGAATTCATCCATTTCATCTAGATTCTCAAATTTATTGGCATAAAGGTTTGATAAATATTCCCTCATGATATTCTGCATCTTGGTAATTTCTGTCGTGATGTTACCATTTTCATCTGCGATTTTGTTTATTTCAATATGCTCTCTTCTTTTTTTGGTAAGATTTGCTAAGGGCTTGTCAATTTTGTGAATTCTTTCAAAGAACCAACTCCTTGTTTTGTTGATTCTTTCGATAGTTTTTTTGAATTCCAAATCATTTAATTCTGCTTTGATTTTAATAATTTGCTTTCTTCTACTGGGATTAGGGTTGGTTTGTTGCTCTTTTTCCAGGAGCTTAAGGTGAAACATTAACTTGTTGGATTGCAATTTTTCCAACTTGTTGTTGTAGGCACTCAGCGCTATAAATTTTCCTCTCAGTACTGCCTTAGCTGTGTCCCAAAGAAGTTGGTACTTTGTGTGGTCCTTACTGTTCAATTTCATAAACTGTTGGATTTCTGTTCTGTTCTCTTCGATGACCCATTGGTGATTTAACAATGTGTTGTTTAGTCTCCATGAGTTATAGAGTTTTCGTTGGTCGAGATGTGTGTTCAGTTCCAGTTTGATGCCTTTGTGGTCTGAGAGTGTGCATGGAATAATTTCAGTGTTTTTGAATATGTCCAGGTTTGTTTTATGGCCTAAGATGTGATCTATTTTGGAAAATGTTCCATGTGCTGCTGAGAAAAACGTATATTGTGTTATTGCTGGGTGGAATATTCTGCAGATGTCTGTTAGATCTAGTTGGTCTATATAGTTGTTCAGTTCTAAGGATTCTCTGTTGAGTTTTTGCCTTGTTGATCTGTCCATAGGTGAGATTGGTGTGTTAAACTCACCGACAATCACTGTATTTCGATCTATGTATGGTTTCAGTGTAAGTAAAGTTTGCTTGATGAAGTTTGGAGCTCCGGGATTGGGTGTGTAAATATTTAGGATCGTTATATCTTCCTGGAGGAAAGATCCCTTTAGTAGTATGTAGTAACCTTCTTTGTCTTTTCTTACTAATTTTAGTTTGAAGTCTATTGTATCTGATATGAGGATGGCAACTCCAGCCTGTTTATGGGGGCAGTTAGCTTGATAGAGTTTATTCCAACCTCTCACTTTCAAAAGATGATTGTTTTTTGGGGTAAGATGTGTCTCTTGAAGACAGCAGAACAATGGCTCTTGCTTTTTGATCCAACTAGACAGCCTATGCCGTTTAATTGGAGAGTTAAGTCCATTGATATTGAGAGTTAGGATTGAGAGATATTTATTAGTTCCTACCATTTTTAAAAGCTTTTATTTGGGCCTGTGTCTTGACAGTTCTTGTAGTTCTTAGATGGTATGCTGTTTAGGTGCCATTTCTTTCCCTATATTGCATTTATTTTGGTTTTCTATGTATAGAACAGCTTTCAGAATTCTCTGTAGTGTTGGTTTGTTTCGACATATTGTTGCAGCTTTTCCCTGGAATGGAATGTTTTCATTGTTCCCTCAGTTATTAATGAGAGCTTAGCTGGGTACAGTATTCTTGGTTGGTAGTTATTTGACTTAAGGGCGTGACATATATGCTTCCAGTCACTTCCTGCTTGCATGGTCTCTGCTGAGTAATCTGGGGTTGTTCTGATTGGTTTTCCTTTATAGGTTACTGATCCCTTTTCCCTGGCCGCCTTTAGGATCCTTTTTTTGGTTTCTATTGATCCAGTTCGGATTACGATGTGGCGGTGGGATGTTCTTTTCTGGTCAGGTCTGTTTGGGGTTCTAAAAGCTTCTTGTATCTTGATGTGTCTGCTCTTCTGGATATTTGGGAAATTCTCTGAGATGATTCCCTGAAGTATATTTCCAATACCATTGATCTCTTTCTCCACGCCCTCCTCAATACCAATTAGCCTTAAATTAGGCTTCCTGATTGTGTCTTGGACCTCCTGGAGCGCTCTCTCATTTTTCCTAGATTTGGATTGATTCATCTTCTGTTCTTTCTCTATAATAACTAAATTATCTTCAGCCCCGGAAATTCTCTCCTCTGCATTGTCTAACCTGCTATCAAAGCTATCTACTTTATTTTTCATCTGCCTTGCTACTAACTGCTCATTTTTGATGCCTTGCATCTCTTCTTTTAGATCATGTATGGATTTCTTTAGCTCCTTGATTTACATTTGAGTGGTTAGCTCAGTAGCTTTATTTTCTTTGAACATTTGCTGGAGTTTGGTCACGTTTTTATTTGTGGATTCTATGAATTCATCCATCTTTCTCTGAAAAACCTTCATTTTGGCTTCTTCTTTTTCACTTATCACCTTTTTTATGGTTTCCTTTTGTTCAGCTATGGCTTCCTCCCTTATCTCTTTCTTTATATTTTCACATTTTTCATTAATGATGTTTATCAATTGCATTTGTACAGCGCTTGGAAGACTCTCCTCTAAGTTTGCCAGTGACTGTTCCATTGGCTGTTTACATTGGGTGGGGGGGTGGAGGTTGTTGTTTCTTGATTTGACATTTTTCTTGAGTTTCTTGTTCTGCCTATTTGAAAATGGGAGCAAGATTAATACTAAACACGATTATAATTTTTCCAATATAACCAACCTAGACCTCTGTAGCTGGCAGACTCTAGATGTTCACAAGTTTTGATTGGTGTTATCACTCTTTCTTTTTGTGCAGTTACTGACTAGTCTAATTATTCACTGATAAGCTTAGGGTCCGCCCGCTTGTCAGTCTCCAGTCAGAGGGCTGGGGGTTGAGCCCGTTGGGCAGGTGGGAGTTGGGACAGCCCTGCCTCCCTTGGTGGGGTTCTGGGTCTTATGGGTAGCCCGTCTGTCAATCTCCAGTCAATGGCCTGGGGGAGGGGGCTGTTGAGGGAAGGGACAGGATTCTAAATTCCTTGCCCCCCTGCTCCCGCCAGTCTTTCTTGGGCGGGGTATTGGGGTCTGAGTTAAGTTCTATTGCTTGGCACCTGCTCCGCTTTCCCGATGTGTTTGGGGATGTGCTGTATTACTCACACCTCTGTGTCCGTCTGCGGGTGCTCCATGGTGGTGGGGAGTCTTTCACTCCCCTCTGGTCTCCGCCACCGCCTGTGTTCTGCGTCTGGGCTCCGCTGCTTGCTGTTCTGGTTCCGCGTCTGGGTTCAGCTGCTTCCGCCGTTTGCTGGCCCGGTTCTGTGCTGGTTTCTGCAGCCGTTGGGCTCCCAGCCTGGCGCCCTCCACTGCTGCCACTTTTCGTGGATTAGAGCCAGTGCCCGTTGCCGGTTTCCCCGCATGGAGCCGGCACCCGCTCAAGCCGCTTTTCGTGGCTTGGTCCGGCACCAGCAGCCGCTTTTCGCGGCTTTCTTCGGCTTTGGGCGAGAGGTGGGGGAGGGGTCCTCGCGTTCTGAATTCTTTGAGAAAGTTGGATGTGAGCTTTATCTGGATTTCTTTTCTGGTTTGAGTCCTTCTCCGTTGCTTTTTGAGTTTGTTGTTGTGGATTTCTTTAGGCAGCTGGCTCGTGGGACTCCCTGGTTCTCTCTTTTTGTCAGAGAAAGCTAGGCAGCATCCCTATTGTCTCGGCGCCATCTTCCTTCTCCCTTGAGCTAATTCTTTGAGGCAGAAAAAGTCAAGGTTGAAGGTGGCTAGAAGAGGAAAAGGGACAGAACATAATAATCAAAAGTTAGGATACAAAAACAAGTTATCAGTGTATCCTAAAAAAATTTCTGCTTGGGACAGGAGTTTTTCCTAATGGTAGATTGCTTGCCGAGCATGCACAAAGACCTGGGTTTAATTCCTCGGTCCCATATACATAGAAAAAAGTTGGAAGTGGTGTTGTGGCTCAAGTGGCAGACTGGTAGCCTTAAGCAAAAAGACCAAGAACAGTGCTCAGGCCCTGAGTTCAAGTCCCAGGACTGGGAAAGAAAAACTCTACTACACCAACACTTCAGAACTTAGTAGAGTTTATAGGTAAACAGTTTCTCTCCAACATTCCAAATTATTACTTGATACTGATGCTTTAATCGATCCTAGGGATACAGCAAACCACAAAAGCAGTCACCGTATGAGGACCTTTATAATGCTTTCTAAGTTGTTTTTATTCTGTGTGTGTATATAGGTTTTATTTAAGTCTGGACTATAATGATCTAATATAAATAGGCTTTTTTGTTATTATATAGGTGATATACACAGGGATTACAGTTACATTTAACTCAGATAAAGAGAACATCTATTTATTTATTTACTTTTTATCCTTGCCAGGCTTGGACTTGAGCTCAGGGCCTGAGCACTGTCCTTGGGCTTTCTGAAGACAAGAGCTCTACCACTTGAGCCTCAGCACCATTTCCAGCTTTTTTCTATGTACATGGTACAGAGGAATCGAACCCAGGTCTTCCGGCATACTAGGAAAGCACTCTACCACTAGGCCAAACTTTCAGTCCTTTTTGTTTTTTCAATTCATTAATTACCTTCTTAATTTTTTTGTGGGTTATGGGGCTTGAACTCTGGGCCTAGTTACTGTCCCTGAGCTCTTCAGCTCAAGGCCATTGCCCTAGTCTTGAACCACAGTTTCACTTCGCATTTTCTAATGATTAAGTGGAGATAAGAGTCTCTGGGGCCTGTAATCCTAGCTACTCAAGAGGCTGAGATTTGTGGATTAAGATTCAAAACCTGTCTGGGCACAAAATCACCTAAGACTCTTATGTCTAATTAGCCACTAGAAAATCTAAGTGGCACTGTTTCTCAAGTGGTAGGGTGGTAGCCTTGACCTGTAGAGCTCAGGGACAATGCCCAGGCCCAAACTTTGAGCCCCACGTCAGACACAGACACACACAGTACCAAGTTGGTAGAAAATTTTACCCTTAGGCACATCTGAAATTGGACTCATCTCCTTTCTAGGACTCAGCAGTCAATAGCGCTAAGGGATAATGGAATGGACAGGTACCACTATGGGTAATTCACACTTGATAGAGCATACAAGGAATATAATCAGAAGTCACTGAAGGAAAATAAATGAGTTAAACACCACCATAAATAAATAGGCAAATATGATATATGCAATAGCTTATCATACAACTTATTTAGAATCTTTCATTTGAAAGGACAACATTATAGAAAGATGTACAGGTGACATTTTGAAGTGTACTATATGAACCCCTATGGAAAAATTACGTTGAATAATAAGAGTATTATTTTGGCTCATTGAAAGCAATATACATGTATGCTGGATATTATAAGAATATACTATGAAAATAGTTCTTGATGGTAATTAAAATACTGTATTTGATCATGAGAAAATGGTTTAGCTTTACAATTACAAGAGGCAACTTTGTTTCATCCTTCTGTACATTTAAGAAATATATACAGGTAAAACAAATATAGAGAAATGTAACACCATTAACTAACAGAGAAGGCACAGCTTGTGCATTTTGTTTCTTAAAATATGTTGATTTTGGGCTGAGAGTTTGGCCTACTGGGACAGTGCTTGCCTAGCATTCACGAAGGCCCAGGTTCAATTCCCCAGTACAACATACATAGAAAAAGCTGGAACTTGTGCTTAGACTCAAGTGGTAAAGCTCTAGCCTTGAGAAAGCCCAAGGACAGTGCTCAGACCCTGATCTAAAGCCCAAGACTGGCAATGGAAAAAAAAGCAAATAGTTCACTTAGGTAGCGTGTCTATGCTTAACAAGACTGTAGTAACTTTTTAAAATCTGGAAACAAGTGTTATTTGTACTTTTATTATTACTATTAAGGTGTTGTACAGAGAGGTTACCACTCCAAAATTCATGTAATGCCAACATTTCTCTTTAAGTGAATTTGTAGCTGGCTAGAAGTGGCTCCTGCCTATAATTCTAGCCACTTAAGGGTTTGAGATATGAAGATCACCATTCAAAGCTAGCCTATATGGGAATGTTGATACTTTAATCTCTATTTAACCACTAAAAAGTTGAAGTGAGTTATGGCTCAAGTGGTAAAGTGCTATCCATGTGCAAAATAAGCTCAGTGGCAATGCCCTGAGTTCAAACTCCTTACCAGTACAAAAACCAACTTCTCAGTTCTGAATTTTAGTCCTCCAGGAAGACTTATTCTACAAAGTCTTCCAGATAATACTATTGTGCATGTAAGTTTATTAACTCAAAATTAAATACACCCTGACATCACAGACATTGGGCAGACACTAATCAGCAGTTCTTACTTGTTGGAGTAGGTGTCGTACAATCCTATTTTCATGTCCTCAGTTCCACTAATTGAGTAATCTTCCTTGTTTTCGTGCAGCAGCACTAAAAGGAAAGAGTTTCCAAATGAGAACATAAGACACAAGGGGAATAGAGTGAGAATCCTTAAAATAATCAAATGGAAAATTTTCTGCCCTGGAGTTCTTAAAATTTTCAATTATTAAAAGAAAAACTATAAATACAACTACATACACATAAAAACCTATGACTCTAGAAGCTGGGAAAAGAGGCGGCGGAGGGCGCCGGGCTGGGCAGTCCTGACCACTGCAGAAACCAGCATAGGGCCAGGCCAGCGTGAGACAGAAGCCAGACGCAGGAACCAGCGCAGACCAGAACAGCAAGCAGCAGAACCCAGATGTGGACCACAGGTGGCGGCTGAGATTCGAGGGGAGTGAATGACTCCCCAACACCGTGGAAGAGCCCACAGCCAAACGCAGAGGAAAAGGGTACAGTCCTTGCTCATAATATTACAGTTATAATCATTTGCACCCCCAACAAGGGAGCACACAAATTCGTCAAACAAACTCTCTTAGAATTACAGAACATGATAGACTCAAACACAATCATAATGGGAGACCTCAACACAACACTCTCAACAAATGACATGTCAACTCAACAAAAGTTAAGCAAAGATACCATTGACTTAAATGACACCATACCCCAGCTGGGCTTAACAGATATACACTGAGTCTTCCACCCAACAGTGAAACTTTTTACATTTTTCTCAGCAGCGCATGGAACACACTCCAAAATAGATCATATAATAGTTCATATAGAAAACTTAACAGATACAAGAGGACTGATATAATCTCATGCATTCTATCAGACCACAGTGGAGTCAGACTAATTCTGAACAATGCAGTCAAAGTCAAAAAACATTCAATTACTTGGAAACTGAACAACACACTTCTGAATAACTCCTGGGTAACAGATCAGATCAGAAATGAAATTAAAAACTTCCTTGAATATAATGACAATCAAGAAACATCACAAAGGAACTTACGGGACACAGCAAAGGCAGTTCTAAGAGGCAAATTTATAGCACTAGGAGCCCATATTAAAAAGACAGAAGAGCGCGCAAATAACAAAAAAGAAACCTGAAACACCTAGAGGAGCAAGAAAAATTAATTCTAAAACAACTAGAAGGACAGAAATAACAAAAATAAAATCAGAAATATCAGAGATGGAAATAAGGTCTACTATACAAAAATTGATAAATCAAAATATTGGTTCTTTGAAAGAGTCAACAAAACAGACAGACCACTGGCAAGATTAATCAAAAAAAGGAAAGGGGAGACTCAAATAAACAAGATTAGAGACCCTGCGGGAGAAATTACAACTGATTCCCAAGAAATTCAGTCCAAAATGAATAGATACTACCAGGACCTATATTCAAAGAAACAAGAAAATCTAGTAGAAATGGATAATTTCTTAAATAAAGGTAGGCTACCTACACTGAAAAACGATGAGGTAAACAAATTGAACAAACCAATCTCTTACATTGAAATTGTGGAAGCAATCAGGGAAATGCCAATAAAAAAGAGTTCAGGTCCAGATGGATTCACTGCGAAATTCTACAAGACATTTAAAGATGAAATAACACCTATACTGTTGAAACTCTTCTGAGAAATAGAAACAGAAGGAGCAATACCAAACTCATTTCATGAAGCTAATATTGCTCTCATCCCCAAAGCAGGGAAAGACCCAACAAAAAATGAAAACTACAGACCTATCTCTCTAATGAACACAGATGCAAAGCTCCTCAATAAAATACTGGCCAACAGAATCCAGAAACAAATTTAAAAAATCATACACTGCGATCAAGTAGGCTTCATCCCACTGATGCAAGGCTGGTTTAACATTAGCAAATCAATCAATGTAATACATCACATCAATAGAGCTCAGGATAAGAACCATACGATAATTTCTCTGGATGCAGAGAAGGCATTTGACAAAATAAAACATCCATTCATGTTGAAAGCACTAGAAAAAATAGGAATAAATGGTACATTCCTCAAAATAGTTAAAGCCATATATGAAAAACCTACAGCCAGTATTATACTAAATGGTGAAATACTGGAACCATTCACCTTTAAATCAGGAAATAGACAGGGATGCCCACTCTCTCCACTTCTCTTCAATACAGTGCTGGAACACTTAGCCAGAGCAATAAGGCAAGAAAAGGACATGAAAGGGATCGACATAGGGAAAGAAGAAATTAAACGATCCCTATTCGCAGATGACATGATCCTCTACTTGAGGATCCACTCCCAAACTTCTAGAATTAATAAACTACTTTAGCAAAGTGGTAGGATACAAAATCAACCTTCAGAAGTCAGTAGCCTTCTTGTACACGAACAATACACAAACAGAAGGCCAAATCAAGAATATGATTCCATTTGCAATAGCCCCCAAAAGAATAAAATACTTAGGAATATACTTAACCAAAGATGTAAAGGAATTATTCAAGGAAAACTATAAAAGCCTAATGAAAGAAATTAAAGAGGACACTAGGAAATGGAAAGACATGCCATGCTCATGGCTAGCGAGAAGCAACATAGTGAAAATGGCTATACTGCCAAAATTGATATACAAATTCAATGCAATCCCCATTAAAATCTCAAAGACATTCTTTATGGAAATAGAAGATATAATCCAAAGATTCATATGGAACAAGAAAAGACCTAGATTAGCCAAAACAATTCTAGGCAAAAAGAGCAATGCTGGTGGTGTTACAATACCAGACTTCAAACTCTACCATAGAGCCATAATAACAAAAACTGCTTGGTATTGGCACAAAAACAGACCAGAAGATCAGTGGAACACAAAGAAGACCCAGAAATAGAACCACATACCTATAGGCAACTTGTATTTGACAAAGGAGACAAAGATATACAGTGTAACACACACAGTCTATTCAATTATTGGTGCTGGCAAAGCTGGGTAGCCACATGCAGAAAAGTAAAATTTGATCCTAGCCTTTCGCCATGCACAAGCATTAACTCAAAGTGGATCAAAGACCTCAACGTCAGACTGGAAACCGTGAAACTGCTACATGATAAAGTAGGAGAGACAGTGGAACTCATAGGCATAGGGAAAAGATTCCTGAACAGAATCCCAGGGTCACAACAGATTGGAGAGAGACTCAATAAATGGGACTACCTAAAAATAAAAAGTTTCTGTACAGATAAAAACATAGTCGCAAAAGTGGGGAGACAGCCACCCAACTGGGAAAAGATACTTTTCAAGAATACATCTGACAACTGGTTAATATTCAGTATCTACAGGGAATTCATGAAACTAATCCCCCCCAAAGGAAATGCAAATAAAAACAACTCTAAGAAACCACCTTACCCCAACAAGAATGGGCAAGATTTTGAACTCAGTGTCCCACTGCTGGTGGGAATACAGACTAGTTCAGCCACTCTGGAAAGCAATGTGGAGGTTCCTTAAAGAACTGAAAACAGACCTTCTCTACGATCCCGCCATACCACTTCTGGGCATCTATCCTGAACATCATGACCCAAGATATTATAAGGACACCTGCTCAGCTATGTTCATCTCTGCACTATTCACAATAGCCAGGCGATGGAAACAATCCAGATGCCCTACTGCAGATGAATGGATACAGAAAATGTGGTATATCTAGACAATGGAATTCTACATAGCCAACAGACTAGATAAAATAATGGCATTCGCAGGGAAGTGAATGAATCTAGAGCGAATCATGTTGAGTGAGACAAGTCAAGACCTAAGGATCAAGAGGTGCATGGTATCCTTAATATGTGGCTATTAAATCCAAAGAGTACAAGAGCGAGGACTCAATAACTGCATACCCAAAGCAATGGACATGGTAATGGAAATATAAACATAACTATATAGACATAAAAACCTATGACTCTATAGATGTAATGTTTTATTTCTTAAATTAATATGTTTCTATGACATACAAACCCTTAGCCTAATTTTGAATAAGTTCTAAATACTAAGTCCCAGTGATTGTAAATAGAGATTCCCTCCTTGAACATTTGTTTGTTAAACTTGTCATTTAAAATATGATGTAAAAATCAACGTTAATAAATTCTTTAACAAAAACCTATGACTCTACAGGTATATTTTATTTCATAAATTAATATATCTCTGATATACAAAACCTTAACCTAACTTTGATTATGTTATAAAAACTAAATGCCAGCGATTGTATATAGAGATTCCCTTCTTGAACACTTGTTTGTCAAACATGTCATTTAAAATATGATGTAACAATCAATGTTTATAAATTCTTTAATAAAAAAAGAAAAAAGAAAAAAAGTAGCTTGGCTGACACCTATAATTCTAGCTATTCAGGAGACTGAGATCTGAGGATCGTGGTTGGAAACCACACTTGGCAGGATAGTTCTCAAGACTCTTATCTCAACAACCAAAACAAGTTTGAATCCTCTTGCAATCTCACCTTCCATAAATGGTGAGGTTTTTCTTCCCAGTGTTGCATCACTTTGTGGATATTTGGGGACCTAAATGTGCAGGGACCAGGAATAAAATAGTGAGTTTAATCAAATGATGAGCACATAAAAGACAGTTGGTGTTTGTTTTCTTTCTAGAGGAAGATGTGTTGACTTACCTCAGAGCAGGGATAGTTATGGCTCCCCAGCTGCCTGGGGTGGCAGTCCACTCGGTCCAGAAACATGGAGGCCCAAGCAGACGAGTCACCAGCACCTGGTTATCACCCTGGATGCAGAGCCAGCAAGGGAAAGTTCTGGCCACATGTGGCCCCATGGCCACATGAAGATGGGGAGCTAGGAAACCTGGAATCAAGGCCAGAAGAGAGGCCCCGGTAGCATCGGAGTGCTGCCTTCCTTCTCTCATGCTTGTTGTTTCTCAGCAACCAGGTTCACTGGGTGCCTGTGCACATGCGTGGCACTTCTGCGCCAGGGCCCAGGCCTGGCCACACATGCGTGTTCCCATGCAGCATTGGGCTAATCTTGCAGTGATCCAGCTCCATTTGCAAGCTAACTGAGGCTAACAAAGCCCAGTGCCAAACAAAAGCATGAAAAAAAGGAATCTCAGAGGCGTCTTCCTGGGTTTGAGTGCTATCCTATAAGATCAGGTGTTTTGAGGGGTGCGCTTGCTCTCTCTGTATCTACAGGTCTTGGGGCTTCAACGCAGTAACCTGGTGCAGTTCCTGTTTTATTTTTCTGTTTTTCTCTTGACTGGTGTTCTTCCACTTGACCCATAGTGCCACTTCTGCCTTTTTTTTTTGTTAGCCGTGGCACTTCAACTCTGGGCCTGGGCACTGTCCCTGAGCTCTTCAGCTCAAGGCTACAGCTCTACCCCTGGAACCACAGCACAACTTCTGGTTTTCTGGTGGTTAATAGGACGTAAGAGCCTGACAGTCTTTAGTGCCTGGGCTGGCTTTGAACCAGAATCCTCAGATTATAGCCTCCTGAGTAGCTAGGAGTACAGGGGTGAAAAACCCTGGCCTGTTCTGATGATAGATTTGCATGTGTACATATCCTGAGTTTTGAACTCAGGGTTTGGTCAATGCACCTGGGCTATTTTGCTCAACATTTGTGCTCTATCACTAGAGTCGAAGCTCTACATTTAGTGTTCTTAGTATTTAATTGGAAGTAAGTCTCACAGCTTTCCTATCCAGGCTGGCTTTGAACTAAATTCTCAAACCTCAGCCTCCATAGTAGCTAGGGTTATAGGCATAAGACACAAGTGCCCAGCGTGTAATTTTACCTATTTCTTTGAGTAAAGCAGAATACTACATGAGTTACAATAGCCAATGAACTCTTCTTTCTATTGAATAGTGCTTTCTATAACTATCTTTTTTCCATGCCAAGGGAATAAACACAGCTTCCAAGATGACTCACTAAATAAAACTAAAGAAAAATTTTGCCTTAGCAAATTACATCTTCAATGGGACAGAATAAGATTAGCCAAGATCTAGAATCATTTGAGCATAAGCAAAAGGGTGGAACACAATCAAATGTGCTAAGCAGAAGACTAAAAATTGTCTGTCTCAAAAGCTTTCTCAGGTCCAGGAGTTTGGCCTAGTGTAGAGTGATTGCCTAGCATGCTCAAAGGCCTGGTACCACATACATTGAAAAAAAAATCTGGGAGTGGATCTATGGCTGAAGTAGTATAGCTCTAGCCATGAGAAAAATCCAAGGACAGCGCTCAGGCCCTGAGTTTGAGCCCTACGACTGGCCAAAAAAAAAAGGTTCCTCAGCTCTGAATGTTTAACAGAAATCCTGAAAAGTTTGATATGCCAAGTGGGAGAGGCAGGGTACCTCCAATGAGCCACAGACCACAAAATTCCTGGTAGAGGTAGAAAAAGTAAAGGAAGATTGGAATGGAAGCAAGGACATACAAGTGGTTGTGCTAAGACATCATGAGATTAGGTGGTGTGCAAATCTGAAAATAGCCATGAATCAAGGATTTTGATTGCATGAGCAAATCCTTAAAGTACTGACTACTTACAAACTACATTTTATAAAACAGCCCTTAGATAATGGCCAATATTGAGTGGTAAAATATTTCTGTTCAGTCTGATCAACTTTCAGTCATCAAATTAGGTTGTTCATTCTCACATATATGCAATCATGAACACAAAAATTAGAAAAATCAAAATTAAAACAAAATCCTGTCCTTTCTGCTGGGGTGGAAGGAGGGGATCCAAGGGTTCCCATTATTTTCAATTACATGAATTAAATCAGGGAAGAAACAGGCTCTTTCCTTACTCTTCTGGTGTTGAACACAAAACAAGTATACTTAATTTCATCAGATGATTTTGTGTAAGAATATCAATGTTCATATCCAAACTCTCCTAGGTTAAAGAAGAAAGAATAGGTTTTTTTTGGGGGGTTGGGTTTTGGGTTTTTATTGGGGGAGGATTGGGTGCTGTCCCTAAGCTCTCAAGTTCAAGTTTTATGCTCTACCATTTGATCCACAGTGCCACATCCTGTTTTCTGGTAGTTAATTGGATGTAAGAGTCTCACGGACTTTAGTGCCTGGGCTAGCTTTGAACCATGATTCTCAGATCTCAGCCTTGTGAGTAGCTAGGATTACAGGCATGAGACACTGGCACCCAGCTGACTGTTCCTTTTGTTCTAGACCTGTTGATGGTACTTGTAGTTAAGACTGATATCTTTTGGGTGTAGAAATAGTGAAATTCATCATTTTTATTTAGCAAGACTTTAAATAAAGGATTAATAAAAATCAGAGGTTGACTTTTTTCTTTTGCCAATCCTGGGGCTTGAACTCAGGGCTTGAGCACTGTTATTGGCTTTCCTCAAGGCTAGAGCTCTATCACTTGAGCCACAGCACCACTTCTAGTTTTTTTCTATGTATGTGGTATCAAGGAAGCAAACCTGGGTCTTGATGCATGCTAGGCAAACACTCTACCACTAGGACAAACTCCTGGCCACAAATGTTGCTTTCTTCAAAACCAGTGTCAGTCCATCCTTGAAGTAAAGATTTTCCTATGCAAATGTGTGCAAGTAAAGAGTTGCTTGAGTAAATCCCACCCCTACCCCCACCACCAGGATTAAGTATCCTTAAAATGATAGCTCAGAGCCGGGTGCCAGTGATTCATGCCTGTAACCCTAGCTACTCAGGAGACAGACTGATAGATATCAGATAGAGATCTGTAGATAGATAGGTAGGGAGATAGAACAAATAAGGCTAAAGCTGTGGTTCAAGCATGCTTGCCTAGTACATGGAAGCCCAGGACATAAACACCAGTAAGGCATAAAATATATAAATAATAATCTGTGACTGGGAGCATGGCCTAGTTGTAAAGTGCCTCCTAACAATCACAAAGCCTTAGGTTTGTTTCCTTGGTACCACATACACAGAAAAATGAAATGATCCTGGGCCTCAAATGGTAAAGCACTAACCTTGAAAAAGCCCAAGAATTTTGCCCAAGCCTGTCAGAAATAAATAAAATAAGGAAACAAGCAACATTTCATGAATAGTGATTAAAACATCTGTGTTGTTTGAGATTTGTCTTCCTCACACTACTCTAATCAAATACGTAGTTCATCAAACAGAATATCAAAGTTAGACAACATTCTGAGACTTGGCTAAAATATTTATTAAAGTTTTTAATCTTTTGGGAAATGCAAACGTGAACTACTGTAAAACATTTTGAATACTACAGATTAGTTCAGGCCAAATCAAGCTGTACTACAGATACTGAAACACATAGAACAAAACATAGGCTTTTTATAAGTAATTGTTGGGAGCCAGAGTGGAATCAAACTGTACCTTGACTTGCATCAGACGATGGCTATATTGTCTTATTGCTTTCTGGCCCTATTCTATGTAAACGACCTGAGAATTACCATATGAATGTAACACCTGGAGGTTGCCTGGGAGAGGAGGAGGGAAGAAGGGGGAGGGAAAAATAAACGCGGCAGTCTAGTCAGTCTTTGCCTGGACTGCGGACATCCCGGACCTAGTGTGTCTGTCTCTCTTCTTTTTCTTCCTAGTCCTTGTCCCCTATTTCAGGAACCCCAATCTGCGAACCCTGGTTTGCTGCCGGTTGGCCCCGGCATCTGGCGCCCGAACAGGGACCCTGAAAATCTGGGACGAAGGTGAAGGACCCCTCCCTGTGGTGAGTAACACATCGTAGGACTATTAAGAGAGTATAGTCAGGAGTAAAAATTATGGGTCAAGCTAATAGCCATGGGTTATTTCTACCGATCTTAACAGGCCTATTTGAAGCCCACGGAACGTGGGTGGAAGAGGGGGTGCTTCAGAGCTTCCTACAGTTACTCAAGGAGGCATGCCCGAGGTCTATAGAGGAGGAATTCCAAAAAGCCTGGCAGCGGATAGGAAAAAGAATTCAAGATTATTATGATGTATATGGCCCCGAAAAGACCCCAGTAGAGGCTACTACTGTATGGAATTTAGTAAGTGAATACATAGATCCTCTACATGAAGATGCTGAACTTAATCTTGAATTAAGGGAACTTTATGAGTTAAAGGACCCTTCTGAAGAACCTGAGGCTGAGCCATATGCCGCAGCCCAAGAGAGTCTAAGTGAGATTTTGAAAAGGGAACAACAACCAGTAGATACTGAGTATCAGAATTCAGGTTTGAATATCAAGGAGGAAAGTTATGATGAGTCAATGGAGGGCCGAATGGCTACGATGGAGAAGAAGTTAGAAGAAATCCTACATTTTCTATCGAAAGTGGGGACAGAGCAGAGAGCCCCCCCAGAAGTAGGAAAGAAATATGACCCTCAGGCCACTATGGTGTCTGATTCTAAACCTTACACCTCACACCCACCGCCTCCGGCTGCAGCCTTACGGCCTCAATCCCTTTCTCAACCTTTAGGCAAGCCTAAAGGCCCTAGCAACAAGTCCCTTTTAACAGGCACTACAACCAGGCACAGTGCATCGCAATTAAACCTGACTCAGGCTGCTAGAGAGAGGGAAGGTATTTCAGGGCCTCGATGCTTCCCTAGTTTAGTTGATCATGATGAACAAGTATACCATCAACCTGTTCCTGTTAAACTATTACAGGATTTAAAAAATGCCTGCTCCCAATATGGGCCAACTGCCCCTTTTACTCAAGTAATATTGGAGGCCGCGTGTGCTGGTATTGCATGCCCAAATGACTGGAAGCGGCTTGCCAGAGCATGCCTTAGTGCGGGAGAGTACTTATTATGGGAGACAGAGTTCACTGCACAGTGTCGGGCTAAAATTGAAACAAATAGGTCTAAGAACCTGCCTTACACTGTTGATCAGTTGTTAGGAGAGGGAACCTATAAAAACACCGAAGATCAATTGGGTTATGCAAAGGAGGCCTATTTACAAATAAATGCTGCGGCGAGAGAGGCTTGGAAAAAGTTACGCAATTCCAATCGTACAAAAAATCTAGTAGAAGTTAAACAGGGACCAAATGAGCCTTATTTAGAATTTTTGTCTCGATTAATGGAGACTGCAGACCGCCTAGTACAAGATGAGAATGCAAGGGAGATTATAGTTAGACACATAGCCTATGAAAATGCCAACGCCGCCTGTCAGGCAGCTATCAGACCCCATAGGAATAAGGGAGGAATCACGGACTTTATTTCACTGTGTGCTGATATTGGACCCTCCCATGTACAAGGCCTTACTTTAGCCGCCGCTCCTCAAGGAAAGACTGTTACTGAGTCGCTAAAATATAGAGGTCAGCGGCATTCTCGGGCTGCTAGACCCCCAGGGCGTTGCTTCTCTTGTGGACAAATAGGACATTGGATGACGCAATGCCCATGCCAGGCCAGGCAAAAGAGAGAAAAATCACCTGGCACATGTCCACGCTGTGGTAAAGGGAAGCACTGGGCTAAACATTGCAGGTCAAGAACAGATCGCAATGGCCGCCCGCTTTCGGGAAACTGGAGGAGGGGCCAGCCCCTGGCCCCGCAAAACCATGGGGCAGTCCCTCCCTCTTCTCGGCCACAAGTGCATCTTCTAACAACCCCCCAAGATCAGTCTCCGGCCTCCTCCGTGCCACCCCAGGAAGTGCAGGATTGGACCTCTGTTCCTCCACCTGCTCAGTATTGACCCCAGAGATGGGGACACAAGCTCTCCCCACGGGGGTCTTCGGCCCCCTTCCCCCGGGAGTGGCTGGATTGCTGTTAGGGCGAAGTAGCTCAGCCCTTAAAGGGATACAGATTACACCTGGCAAAATTGACCAGGATTTTACTGGAGAAATCAAAGTTATGGCCTCTGCCCCGAAACACGTGGTATCGATCCCAGCCGGTCAAAAATTAGCACAATTAATACTTGTGCCTTTACCTCCCGGGGAGACTGCTAATTCCCCATGTGGACAGAGAGGATTTAGATCTTCTGATATCTATTGGGTACAAAGCATAAAACAAGAGAGGCCTGAGATGACTATATTTATACAAGAAAAGCCCTTTAAAGGAATATTAGACACTGGAGCAGATGTGTCTGTGATATCTAAAAAACATTGGCCAGCCCAATGGCCCCTGACAACCTCTATGACTTCCCTACAGGGGGTTGGGCAAGCAACTGACCCACAGCAGAGCAGTGCGATCCTTGTTTGGAGAGATGAGGAAGGGCACTCTGGTCATTTTCAGCCATTTGTCTTGGATCATCTGCCAATTAATTTATGGGGTCGTGATATCATGGAAAAAATGGGAGTGTATATGTTTAGTCCTAGTGCTGCGGTCACTAAGCAGTTACTTGATCAAGGCCTCCTCCCCTTTAGGGGACTAGGCCGAGCAGCACAGGGGGAGCTAGAGCCACTCCAACCCCAGTCTCACCCTACGAGACAAGGATTGGGGTATCCCTTGACGGGAGCTGTCGTTTGCCCTCCCCCTCATGCTGATCCCATAAATTGGCTCTCTGAACAACCGGTATGGGTTGAACAGTGGCCTCTTTCACTAGAAAAGATCATTGCAGTACAGCAGCTGGTACAGGAACAGCTGGACTTGGGGCATGTGGCCCCTTCTAACTCTCCATGGAATTCTCCAATTTTTGTTATAAAGAAAAAGTCAGGTAAATGGAGGCTGTTACAGGATTTGAGAAAAATAAATGCCACAATGGAACTGATGGGGGCCCTACAGCCTGGCTTGCCTTCACCCATGGCAATCCCAAAGGATACTTATAAGATTATTATAGATTTGAAGGATTGTTTCTATACTATACCCCTGGCGCCTCAAGACTGTAAGCGCTTTGCCTTCAGTGTCCCCTCTGTTAATTTTAAAGAACCCATGAAGCGATATCACTGGCTTGTGCTCCCACAGGGCATGGCAAATAGCCCAACTTTATGTCAAAGTTTTGTAGCTAGAGCCATTTCTTCCACTAGTGAAAAATTTTCTTCTGTTTATATTGTTCATTATATGGATGACATCTTGTTGGCTTGTTCTGACCCTATCGTCGTACGACAAGCCTTTGGACAACTAAAGCAAGATCTGAGCCTCTTTGGCCTTATAATAGCAGCTGAAAAGGTTCAGGAACACCCCCCTTTTACATATCTAGGCCATATATTAGGCCCACACTATTTTAAAAGCCAAAAAATACAATTAAAAACTTCCCACTTAAGAACTCTTCATGATTTTCAGCAATTCTTAGGAGATATAAATTGGCTTCGGCCTTATCTAAAGCTGTCCACAGGAGAGTTAAAACCCCTTTTTGATCTCTTAAAAGGAGATACCAACCCTACATCCTTGCGTGAATTAAATTCTGACGCCAGGAGGGCCATCCAAATTGTAGAAAAGGCAATTTCCCAGCAACAAGTGACCTATTGTGACTATTCTAAACCATGGGGAGTTTATATTTTAGCTACTTCTCACTCCCCAACTGCTGTATTGTGGCAGGATGGCCCACTTTTATGGCTTTATCTACCATCAACACCCGGCAAAGTGCTGACCCCCTACTACGAATTGGTAGCTAATCTGATACACATGTGCCGAGTGGATTCCCGTAAATATTTAGGTCAGGAACCTCATTTTATCTGTGTCCCATATAATTTACAACAACAAGATTGGCTATTCGCCCATTGCGATTCTTGGGCCATTGCTTGGGCCAATTATACGGGGAAAATTTTGCATCACTACCTGTCTAACAAACTTCTCCAATTTGCTGCGTGTCATACGTTTCTATTTCCTTCCATAGTACAGCCCTCGCCTTTATCTTCTGCCGCTTTGGTATTTACAGATGGATCCTCAAATGGAACGGCTGCTCTGACCATTAATGGGAAAACTCAATCTTGGGTTACAGGTTTTTCCTCCGCCCAAGAGGTGGAATTAGAGGCTGTTTTACAAGCACTCGTCCTGTTACAAGACGAGCCCTTTAACTTATACTCAGACAGTCAATATGTAATTCGTGCTCTTCAAGTCATAGAAACTGTTCCCTTTATTGGAACTACTAACTCCAATATTCAGACCCAATTTCGCCAAATACAAACTTTGCTTTGTTCTCGCAACCACCCCTGTTTTTTTGGCTTTGTTCGAGCTCACACTAATCTTCCTGGCCCTTTAAGTGAGGGCAATGCAGTTACTGACTCCGCCACCAGAGTTTACTTAACTCAGGTTGAACTTGCTAAGCAGTCACATGCCATCCATCATCAAAACAGTCGAGCCTTGCGCCGACAGTTCAAATTATCTAGAGAAGCAGCGAGGCAAATAGTTAAGACTTGCTCCAACTGTGTCCCTTTTTCACCAGCCCCCCATTTAGGCATAAATCCACGAGGACTGCTTTCTAATCATATTTGGCAGATGGATGTCACACATGTTCCATCATTTGGCCGATTAAAATATGTTCATGTTACTGTAGATACTTATTCTAATTTTATCTTGGCCACCCCCCTTGCTGGGGAAGCCACTAAACATTGTATCTCTCACTGCATTCGATGCTTTGCTGAGATGGGGATTCCCTCGCAAATAAAAACAGATAATGGCCCTGGCTATGCAAGCCGAGCATTTCAATCCTTCTGCCATTCCTATAATATCACTCATATTACAGGCATTCCTTACAATCCTCAAGGTCAAGGCATCGTGGAGAGAGCTAATGGATTATTAAAACATCAAATTGCTAAAATACAGAAAGGAGAGTCATATCCCGCTACCCCTGTGAATATACTTAATCATGCTTTATTTGTTTTAAATTTTTTGAATTTGGATTCAAATAATTTATCTGCTGCTCAGCGATTCTGGGAAAAAAGAGCGCAGCGTCCTTTTGCCTTAGTAAAATGGAAGGATTCCCCTAACTGGTGCTTGGCATGGACCCGATCCTGTTCTAACCTGGGGTCGAGGGCATGTATGTGTTTTTTCACAAGGAGAAAATGACGCCCGCTGGCTGCCTGAACGCTGCGTTCGGATCGTGGAGAGTGACAGTGGCCATCCAAGCAGCGACTCACTGGGCCTACACCCCCAACCCTCCAGTGGTGCATCCTGCGACGTGGGAAGGACCTGAGTTATTTGTGCATGTCAATCGGGACTGCTACTGATCCACTTGTTCCACACATTCATATGAGCTGTGTTTCTCCTCCTTTTACTATTATGTAGGGACCTTTTAACATATTTATTGACTCTACACAATTTAATATGTGACATTATTTTGTCTTTACCAGCCCTCTTCTTAATAACCTTTTTTGTAAAAGATGCCCAGGTGAAAAGCAAAGGCCTCCAGAGGTAAGTAGAAGTCGGCCGACCCCCTTGTATGTCAGCGTTTTATTTTATTTTATTTTATTTTATTTTATTTTATTTTTGTTTGTTTGTTTGAAAAGGTGCACTGTGGGCCTAAAACAGAGGCCTGGGTGGTCAAGGGACGCCTTGACCCCCCCTCCCCTTCTGAGTTTCTTGTCAATAACAAGGCATACCTGAGAGTCCCACCAGCAAGACATGTCTAAATCTAAAAATAACTGTTTGGTGAAAACATTCATTTGAACTCATGTTTTTTGTGTTAAGTGTATCTGATTGAGTCCAATTTTCTTGTTATATGTCAATGTCTGATTATTTAAAAGTCTCCGTTTGTCTTGTTCGTGTTACATATTTTTCCTTGTCCAGTTTTGTCTTTAAAATTGGTACCATTTCTAAGTATGGATCCTTATGGTTTTTCTGTGCATACTCAAGCACACATCCTTGTTATTTATTTGAACATTTCTGGGCCTAGTATGGCCGCTCCCCCATGTCTGCAGTTGTGACAAGCCCTGGAAAAATAAATTCCAGCTAAGTTGCCTTGCAAGAAGTTTTGTTTTGAACCTGGTTCTCACCTGTAAGAGTAAAATTGGCAAAACTCTCTTGAAACAAACTTCCAGAAAACGAACGGCCAATATTAATTTTGCGCACTTTATGATCTTTGAGTATGAATGTGTGTGAATGAGTGAGTGAACATGTTCAAGGTTAAATTGTCAGCATACTGTATAAAACAATGGTTGAACTCATTTGAAACAAAGGTAATTGGGTAAATCTAAGTCTAAACTTCAAGAAAATTATTATGCTTGAATGTTTCCTATGTCTTAAAAGTATTATTGCATTGTTTTAAAGAAAAACTGGTAAAAAGTATTTTTCTAAAGATCCTGAAATCTGCATTTTAAAAAGTCTGGTATTGCAATACATACAGCTGTTTACATTGTAAACATTGTATCCTGTTCAGCACAGAGGTGTTAGTGAATTTGGGATTTATTACTTTAAGTTAAAGTTTGGAAACATGTATTAGAAATTTAAATGTAAAATTGTTCATTAACGTCAGAAATTTTGCCTGTCCTTTCTTGCAAACTGACACTAGAAATCTGATGGTAAAATGTGGATAATGTGATTAGTATTTTAAAGGAATGTTTAAAGGTTTATCTCCATGCTTTTGGGTGTATTTTAAAAAAGGAGAGGAAACTAAGTCCAGACTTAGACTTTTGGTGCACTGATGTCTATAGTTCTTGAATTAGGGAAAAACTGTTATTTGAGTTTAAACTGTTGTTGGAGTTCTAGACAGTAATCTAAACTGCAAAAGAGCCCTTTTTTCTAAAAGGCAAGAGGAGTGCCTTGAGCCTTAGAGGGCCTGGAGGCAAAGGGAATTCCTTTAGCCTTAAAGGTTTTTCAAATGCAAATAAAGACCAAAGTGTTAAGAGTTTAAGTTAAAAAGTGGAAAAGTTTTAAAGAAAATTAGAAACCATTTCTGAACAAAATTTAAAAGTAAAGTTGTCCTAAAGCTTTGTTTCAAAAAAAGAAACAAGGAAAATTAGGACTATCAAAATGGTTGCTTAATTGCTATTTCAGCTTACTCTTGTAAGTTACTTTATAGCAATCTCCAGAAGGCCCATGGAGAAGGACAGCAGATCCTCATTCAGATGTAAGTTTGGCCCTCACCAAGTTCCAGGTAAGATCATGCTTAGAGACTATTTTTGTATTGACCACCTTGTTGCTTCTAATTGGAGTAAAGTGGCCTTTTGTAGACTCATTGATCTGAAAGCCACAGTTTTGAGCCTGCCCGGGCAAAGCAAAGTCCCTGTGAGACTGTGGTGTCTAATCTGCCAGCAGGATGCTGGGACAGAGTTGCTTTGGAGCTCGAAGTGGCAGAGTGCTAGCTCTGAGCTGAAAAGCTGGGGGGAAGCACTCAAGCACCAAGCTCGGGACTCACAGTGGCAGGGCGCTAGCCTTGAGCTGGAGAGCTGAGAGACAGCGCCCAGACCCTGAGTTCAAATCCAGCAACCAACAAAGTGAAATGCCAATGGGATGTTTATCCCTGTGTGGAGAGACACTACCGGGACAGGAAAGCCTCTGCTTGGATGGCAGAGTTGGTGTCAGATCTTAGAGTCACTTGTGCTTGGCCATTCAAATTAATCAGAGCCGGGAGGTCATAGAATAGTTTGTAAGCATGCCTTACTAATGCCCATGCCTTTCATAACTGGGCAGGAACTTGTCAATCTTCTGTGATAGTGGGTAGTTTAAAGTCCTAATTGAGCGAATTTTTTTTTTTGACACCAGCCACAAATTCAGGAAAAGTTTGTGGATCTGAAGCTTGTGTCTCTATTAATCTGTTTAGATCTGACAACTGAAGCATTGTTAAGGTTGCAGAAATTTAGTTCCCCAGACAATCAAGAAAAAGCCTTTGCAAATGGGTGCTAGGTAGGCTGCGCTGTTGTGGCCAAGGATGGTTTGTGCAGTTGTTGAATGTCAAGTATGATTTCTAGTTTGGAGTAGATTGTTGTTCCTGGTGTCTAATCCTTGCAACCCCTTGATAAAACAGGCTAGGCTTCTTAAGGTCCCTGGTCAAGCGTGGAGACGGCGCCCCTGAGTCAGCTTGAAGAAGTCACGGAAGTTGAATCTCCGCCCATCAAATCCCCGTTGGACCAAGGGACCAAAGTCATTTTTGGAAAATGTGACAGGATAAATTAGGGGTATAGAAAAGAGTAAAAATTGCACTTGTGTTTCTTTTAAAATAAAAAACGGGGGACATGTTGGGAGCCAGAGTGGAATCAAACTGTACCTTGACTTGCATCAGACGATGGCTATATTGTCTTATTGCTTTCTGGTCCTATTCTATGTAAATGACCTGAGAATTACCATATGAATGTAACACCTGGAGGTTGCCTGGGAGAGGAGGAGGGAAGAAGGGGGAGGGGAAAATAAACGCGGCAGTCTAGTCAGTCTTTGCCTGGACTGCGGACATCCCGGACCTAGTGTGTCTGTCTCTCTTCTTTTTCTTCCTAGTCCTTGTCCCCTATTTCAGGAACCCCAATCTGCGAACCCTGGTTTGCTGCCGGTTGGCCCCGGCAAGTAATAAATTTCAATTTATCTGATAGTTTTAAAAACTTCAGTTATATGCCAGGCATGATGGCTCATGCCTATAATCATAGGAGGCTGAGATCTGAGGATCACGGTTCAAAGCCAGCCCTAGCACTAAAGTCCATGAGTCCTTTTTTTCTTTGGGGGAGGTGTCATCAGGCTTGAACTTGGCCTGGGTTCTGTCCCTGAGCTGTTCAGATCAAGGATACTTTCTTACCCTTGAGCCAAGCCCCACTTCCTTTTTCTAGTGGTTAATTGGAGATAAGAGTCTGGTCCATTTTGTGCCCCGGCTGGTTTGGCAGCTTGATCCTCAGATCTCAGCCTCCTGCATAGCCAGGATTACAGGTGTGAGCCACAGCACTGGGTTAATTCCATGAGACTCAACTCCATTTACCCACCAGAAAACCAGAAGTTGCGCTGTGTCTTGAGGGGTTTGGGAGTAGCTGTGTGCTTAGGACCTTAAGGATAGTGCCCAGGCCCAGAGTTCAATATTCATGACCAACAAAAAATAAAAATATGTGGTGGAAGCTTGGGCCTGTGGGCCACTCATGTGTACTTCTGTCTATTCAGAGGCTGAATATGAGATTCGTGCCATAAAGACAGCCTGGGCATGGGATAGGAATATGGCTCAATAGTAGAGAACTTCAGACATCAACAAATGCTGGTGGGCATGTGGAGAAAGAGGAACTCTAATGCACCGCTGGTAGGAATGTAAATTAGTACAGCCACTGGAAGGCAGTTTGGAGATAACTGAAAAAACTAAAACTAGAACTTCCCTATGAATCAATCATGCCACTCCTGGGCATCTACCCTGAGCATCATAACCCGGGAAAAGATAAGGACATCTGCACAGCTATGTTCATCGCTGAGCTTCTCAACAGCAAGGTGATGGAAACAACCCAGGTACCCCACTACAGATGAGTATATCATATATATATATGTATATATATATATAGAGAGAGAGAGAGAGAGAGAGAAAGAGAGAGAGAGAGAGAGAATATATATATGCATATATAACCACAAAATGGAATTCTACATAGCCAACAGACAAGATAAAATGGTGGCATTTGCTGGGAAGTAGATGAAATGAGCAAATTATGTTGAGTGAGGTAAGTCAAGACCAAAGGAAGAAAAGTCACCTGGTCTCCTTGATATAGGGGTACTATATCCCAATAGTACAAGAGCAATCGTCCAATATTTGGGTACTCAAGGTTATTGACACTGTTTGGAAATGTAAATATAACTACATAGACATAAAATGTATGATCCCATATATATAATTTAGACATGTTATATAGATCGCTATGTGTCTGACATACAGTCTCTCAGTTTAATCTTAATTATGTTCTAAAATTTATGTGCCAGTTGTTGCATAAAGAGATTCCCTTCTTGAATACTTGTTAAACATGACATAGAAAATATGATGTAAAAAATCAGTGTTAATAAAATCTTTTTTTATAATTTTTTATTGTAATTAATAAAAGGGTTACATGATATTTGCCAGATAGAAGGTGCACTAATTCACATACATTGATACTCTTTCACATGTCTTGGTACCTATCACCCTCCCCACCACCCACCCCCCCCAATAAAATCCTTTAATAAAAAAGGCAAAAAACAACAAAAAATGGTAGAGAACTTGCCTAGCATACATGAAGTCCTGGGTTTGATTCCTCACTACCACATAAACAAAGCTAAAAGTGTGGAGCTATGGCTCAAGCAGTAGAGTGGTAGCCTTCACCAAAGTAAGCTCAAGGAGAGTTCACAGGCTCTGAGTTTTAGCCAGAGGCTACCAAATTTAAAAAATAAGACCCTTGGCGAAAAAAAAGTCTGTGAGAATTACATTTCAAAATCACCTTTCCCAGCTTTAAAAAAATGAAAGACAAAATATGGACCTATACCAGGGACAGTGTCCAGGGCTGACTTGAAATCCCAGATCTGGCACGAAGGGAGAAAATAAAAATAGCAGAATGAGATATTTTGTTTTGGTGCCATTTTGGGGACTTTAAGCTAGGCCTATAGTCTGTCACTGAGATTCTTTGAAGTCAAGAGGAAATGGATAATGTCCCACATTATGTGTTTGATTTTTGTTTGGTAGTTTTTTGCTGGTTCTGAAGCTTAAACACATGGCCTTGGGAATTGGCCTTGAGATTTCTCAAGACTTGTGCTCAACAACATGAACCAAAGCACCACTTTGTTTTTTCTGTGTATGTGGCACCGGGGAATCAAATTCAAGTCTTCATTCATGCTACCACTAGGCTACACTCGTGGCCCTCAGCCCATCTTGCAGTGAGTTTTTGCACTTGTCCCTTCACAAAGCTGGTCATATGACCAGTATCCCTTTCCATTCTGACACATATTCTTGATTCTAAAGAAGCAAAAGTTGTGAAACAAATCCCAGGGGTGTCACCTGCCACAAAATCAATACCTATAGCACAAATACCATTGCTTGAAAATAGTACCTCAGATTTTCTTATCTCTTTACATAAAAGCATGTTACTCATATATTAGAGGTTGAAGTTAGCAATCTCAATGGTAGCAAGACATCCAAAATGACTTCTAGTATACATGGAAGTCTGGCCCAAGTGTTCTGTGTAAAAAGCTAATATGTGCAGCAAGCATCTTGCCAGGCCTTTCTCCAAACAGATCCCTAGATCAACTATTGTGTCATCTTGGAAATCAACAGTCCATGTCATACCTCATTCACACTTAGAAAATATTCATGAACACCTCCAAAAAAAGCAGCAGCTTACAGCATAAAATTGTAGTGAAGATTTACCTCTACGACTTCAAATTCCTTCATTTCATATTTGCACAAAGAAGTCTGACTCACTAGAGGCAAAGTGCTTCACTTATCAACCCTTTACTTTGGTGGATGGAAAGAGGAAGTTAACCCAAAGAACAACTGGGAGCTTGAGGTTCAAGCCGGACCAGCTTTGAGACACCTGCTATGTAAAATACAGCTTACATATCTCAACATCAATGGTCCTATCTTACGACAGTCTACATCCTCCATTGCCTTCATTACTTGGTTCTCTGTATTCACCAGTAAATCCAACAGATTCACTCCCCCAAATGCAGCTCACTGGTCCCCTACTAAGGACCTATATGCTGGGACATTAGATTGTACATGGAAAAGAACAATGTTGGGGTCAAGAGTTTGATCTAGGGGTTGAGTGCTTGCCTAGCATGGATGAAGACCCAGATTTGATTCCTTGATACCACATACATAGAAAAAGCTGGAAGTGATGCTGTGGCTCAAGTGGTACAATTCTAGCCTTAAAGTCCAAGGACAATAAATATTCAGGCCCTGAGTTCAAGCCCAGGACTGGCAAAAAAACCCTCTTATTTATATTCAAGAATTTGAACAGGAAAATTTTAATAAAATTAAAACAATTTATGATATAAACATTAGACATCAATGAATAGTAAAATATTTGTCAGGAGCAGGGGTTGGGGGAGAAGGCAGGCTCAAAGTTGCCTGCAGGCAGAAAGCTAATTCAGGCTCCACAATGGTATCTACCAACTTATGAAACACAGTGCTCTTCCTGACACTTATTCAGTTTACTAAATGTAAGAATGGAGAAATTTTCCATTAATCGCACAGGGGTTAGTTGATCCTGCTAAATAAGAGCTTTGTCAATTTGAACTGTTTGTGGCAGATCTAGGCAGGGTTAAAGTAAATGGAAGAAATAATGCGTGGTCTTCTTCAGAAGCATCTCAGGGTCGTTCATACAATTCAAAATTGAGTTGGGTCTTTCTACAAATGAAAAACCGCTCACCATCCACAGGCTTCATACAGTAGTGATGGCTCCAGATCTCCATCTGTCACCTTCACACACATCACTGGTGGCTAGTAGGTCATGAGTTCTGAGGTGACTGCATTCTGTAGGCCCAAATCTGACAATAGAAATAAATGAATGATTATTAGAGAAGTTCTGGGGGGACACAAAGACCGTGAGACCTAATGGGAAAAGCTGTAGAATGTGAATTTGAAATGAACATGGATGAGGAAGTAGGGTGTATTTAATGAGTGGCCATGCCTGTTTTTTTTTCTAAGAGAGAACACACATTACCTGGAAGAGAATACCCATAAAAGGCCATTGTGCCAAACTGGTAGTAATAAGGACAATCACCAGTCTGGGAGGACTTTCCCAAGGGATCTGGTTCCATCTATACTCACAAGCTCTCAGGTGCCCACACAAGGACTTCCTCACCTTGTTTTTGATCTGATAGGTCACAGGTTGTTCCGGCTGGTCAAGGAGAATGTGTAAACAGAGGAGCAGGTCCGAGGAGGGCATGTTGAGCATCACGTAGAACATGAGTTCATTCAGAGTGTGTTTGTTCTTGCGATCATAGAAATCATCAGGAGAAAAGTCCATCCACATCATGAAGATGGAACAAAGGGTGCTGTGGGAAGATTGGTGACAGGAGATTGAGCAGCCACCCTCCCTAATATCAAGACTTTCACACCTCAGCCCCTTTCTCGCTTGATTCCCATGGTGAGGTGTTCATCTTAGATGCACACATGGCTGGAGCCATTTGTACCTGATGAAGAAGAGAAGAAAGTCAACCTCTGGCTCTCTTTCTCAGAACTAAGAGGACATTTATGGGGTTGGATAAATCACATTGAGAATACATAACAAGAAGACACATGGGATAAATCCATACTGTTCTCTAAAAAACTGAAGAGGTTTGAATGACTGTGTCCAAAATAAATGCTCTGCATGGTGACAGTTCCTTGTGCCTATAATTCTAGCTATTTGGGAGGTTGAGCTCTGAGGGACAGAGTTCAACACCAGCCTCTGAAGGAAATTTCCATGAGATTGTTATCTCCATTAACCAGCAAACAGCCAAAAATCCAGCTGTGGGTCACGTGATGAGCACTCCATCACTTCACCACCAAAATCTGTGACAAAAAACAGGTCCTAAATTCAAGGCACAGGATCAGAACTAAAAATAAAAATGCCTCATATATCTGTAAATGAGGAAGCCCAATATCTCCTTTTCTTGTGGTTCAGTAGACACAGGGTCCTCAGTCCATTCTCTTCCTAGCTTTCTACTGTCTACATTACTGCCTCCAAGATTGCTTTTGAAACCTTAACTAATTGGAAATGGGGTTTCCTAGGACTTCATCCATGTGAGAGTTGAATTTGTGTGCCAGAATCTTGTGCCTCTGATCATAGCCTCTCAGTAAGTAGACTTCTGAGGCTGCTGTAGCTTCTGAGGGGAATGACATGTGCTGGGTGGCCAGGTCTCAAAAATCAGACAAGGTGTGCAGTTGTGTTATCCCACATTTTCAATACAACACCCCAGTAGGAACACACAGGCTCTGAGATGCCGAGTATTCCCAAGTCCCAGCCAGGAAAAGATGAGTAGTCCTGAGCTAGAGGAAGGAACACTCACTTTCCAAACAAAATAGCCAGCACTTGCTCCATTGTCCCACAGAGTCTATTATTTAGAAAGTTTCAAAGAAAGTAAACATTGCCTTTCTGGTGTGCAGTGACCAGGTTCATCACTAGCATCTCCAGCAGGCCTGCGTCCGGGCTCCACACATTACAGGGCACATTCACAGTCTCGCCTGAGTCATTGTTACTCTAAGGGTAAAGACAAAGTATCTTTTAAAAGTGGAAATGGGAAAGTAGATTGAAAACCACACAGAAAATATTCTATCATTATTGGCACTGAAAAGCACACAAGAAGAAGGTATCTTGACTATTCCTCTCCTGAGATGCCTTGTGTTTCCATTGATTTCTTGGTGGAAAATAGACTGAGGTGTTGAACTGGTTGCTGAGCACAGTTCCAACTTCTCCAGGCTCAAGAGACACACCCATACCCCAAATTCCTGAGACCCGAGTCTCCTGACATTCTCCTAGAGCACAAGAACATCTTTCTCCTTCCAGAGTCACAGGCCAAGAGATGGCTTGACCAGACCCTCAGTTATAATTCCTGGCTACCAGGGTTCCATGTTCCATTCCATTGTGAAGGAGGAAGGGTCACTGCTCAGGGACCAATGACCTAAGCTGCTTCTCACATAAGACCTACCTGAAGACAAACTGGAGGCCAAAACCCCCTTCCCACTGCACAGTGTGTACACATAGACAAAGTAAGAGTCACACCTTGTCTTTTGAATCCTGAATTCCTCAGCTAGGCCTAGGTTCTGTCCTGGACTGTGTTTCAAGGAGCCATTCCAAGGTCACATCAATATCTTCCTTGTCACCATTCCTCTCATCCTGCACAAATCATTTTGTCTCTCTGACCTTGCCATGGAATTTCTGCACACTTTGCTGACATTAGAACTGAGGACATTGTTAAGTGTTTATAACTTAAATATCATATTTCCCTTGAAATCGTCTAGAGCAAATACACATACTCGGGTAATGGAAAATAAAAACGTATCTGAATCAATGTCATGTGTTCTCATATGTACTCATTTGTTGCTGAGTGGTATTTATGGATCTGGACATGCTGCCATCCACGTGACAGGTACCACTGTCAAGTGATCCCTCTTTCACAGTACACATGAACATAATGCATCATGCTACAGAGCCATAGTAACACAAACAAGTTAGTATTGGCACAAAAATAGACCCAAAGATCAATTGGACAGACTGGAAAACCCAGAAATAAAACCATATACTTGGGGCCGGGAATTTGGCCTACTGGTCAAAGTGCTTGCCTAGCATTCATGAAGACCCGGGTTTGATTCCTCAGTACCACATATAGAAAAAAGCCGGAAGTGATGCTGAGGCTCAAGTGGTAGAGCTCTAGGATTGAGAAAGTCCAAGGACAGTGCTCAGGCCCTGAGCTCAAGCCCAGGACTGGCAAAAAAACCCATATACTTACATTTGTCTGAGCTTCCACAAAGGAACAAAAGACATACACTAAAAAATGCCTCTTCAACTACTGATGCTATAATCCTAGCAACTCAAGATTCTGAGGTCTGATGATCAAGGTTCAAAGATAGTGTAATAAACCACCAGGAAACCAGTAGTGGCACTGTGGCTCAGAGTAATAGAGTACTAGCCTTGGGCACCAAAGCTACGGGACAGCATCCTCAGATGGTGATTTTTACTTAATGTAATTTTGTATCTCACTGTACAAGTATTTGAGGGCTATGGTTATACAGACCTAACAGGTAAAGAAAATAAGTTCAGCCAATTTTCAGTGGCTCACACCTGTAGGATCATGGTTCAAAGCCATCCCAAGCAGAAAAGTTACTGTGAGACTCTTACCTCTTGTGAAGTACTCAAAAACCAGAAGTGTTACAGTGGCAAAAAGTGGTAGTGTGTTAGCCTTGAGAAAAAGAGCTCAGTGACTGTGCCCGGACCCTGAGTTCTATCCCTAAGACTGAAGGGAAAAGAAAGATCACAAACATAAACAGTGAGCACAATAGACTATAGACTCAGGATGAAAGATTAAATTAACAAATAACAAATATCATCAACAACAGTTCTTTGAAATTTGTATATGGGGAATATAGCAGAAAAAATGATGAGAAAACATTGATTCATTTCTAACCACTCTTGTATTATTTGTTTTGAAATCATTAACTGCTTTTAAACTAAACAGGCATGTAAGTATCATTTTAGAGAAAACAACACTTATACATGTATTTTAATCTGAATTCCATATTTTACAATTTGCCTTTTAGTAAATCATCATTCTCTTTTCATATAAAATATATGTAACCCCTTTACTTAATATTTCATATAATTCCAACATTGATTGTATCATAACTCCACAATTTCTTCTTTTCTCCCAATCTCCCCTGTTCTCTATCCCAGTGCTTAAACTCAAGGCATCACTCATGCTAGGTAGGTGCTCGATGAGTTGAGCTGCACACCCCACTGTTTTTTTTTTTACTCATTTTTTATGTTTATTACCAGGTCAGCTTGGACCACAATCTTTCTTTTTACCTTTTCTAAGTAGATGAGATAAAAAGCACAATGCACTGGGTTTACCTATTGCTTGAGATACAGAACTGTGAACATTTTGCCTAATCCTCAGTTTCTCAGTATCTTTTTCTTTTTTGGTTGGGGGGTGGGGTTATGGGGTTTGAACTCTGGGCCTGGGCATGGTATCTGAACTCTTCAGTTCAAGGCTACCACTCTACCCCTAGACCCACAGCCCCACTTAACCTTTTCTAGTGATTAACTGGAGATAAAAGTCTCCTTGTATTGGGGTCCTCAGATATCAGCCTCCTGAGTAACTAGGATTAAAGACGTGAGACACCACCCATGGCTTCTCAGTAACTGAAGTAAATAGAAATGCATGTGACAGCTACCATGTTTGGTTCTAATTATTAACAAGTAAAATACATGAACAAAATTTTAATAATTTAAAACATAAGAACAAACGTTTAATAATTTTAAATGTTCATTTTGGGCACAATGGGTGCTTTTAGATTCCTAGTTTCAAATTTCACCAATTTTTTTTAACTTTTTATTTTCCGGATTTAAGAAACTGATAAGCTTAAAAAAAACTGATTAAGTATTTTTTAAAAATAAAAGGCCTATGGCCAGGAGTTTGGCCTAGTGGTAGAGTGCTTGCCTAGCATACACGAAGACCCAGTTTCAATTCCTGAGCTCAAGCCCAGGACTGGCAAAAAATATAATAATAAATAAAAAATTAAAAAAAAAGCCTAAAAGAAAGCATCCTTGCCAGCGTAACTTTGGACCTGATACTTTGCAAAAATATTTGACCTCAAAATTGTTTGTTATGGAAAATGTATTCCATGCATAGATCTTGTCGTCCTCATCACCTATGCTGAAACAGCCTCCATATAGGGGAGAAAGCCAGGCTGTCTGAAAACCTACCAAGGGAAGTCAGGGTGGCCATGTCCCAACATTTGACCTGACAGGATTCAAGGATAATGGCAGATTAAACATAAAATCAAAGCAGAGAAATAGGAAAAATGCATCAATTTTTCCAAATGTATGAGATCAAAGAGTGTTTAAAGAGGGTGTATAACACTTACAGTAGGTATTCGAACAATCATCTTTTAGTATCACACACAAAAAAGAGCAACCAATGAAACCTCAAAGGCATCTTAGAGCATATTTTTTTCCAGGAAGGAGCAATAAATGCAGTGTGGTATACTTGAGAAATGAATATCTAGCCTTTTAATTCTGTCAACCTAGCCTTTGAATTCTGTCAATTGTTTTTTTACTCTATTATGGTACTGTGGTTTTATTCAGAAAACTAAATAAGCACATTAGCTTCAACTCAAGAGAAAAGTTAAAAGTAAGTGGCTATTGTCTAAAATGCAAGGTACATTATACTCAGAAGAGATTCACTTTCCAGTGCACACCTGACATTTTTAGTACTGACACTAATAGGACGGAGTTCTGAAACAGAAAAGGAGAATGGCTCACCCCTTTTAGTCTCACTCAAATTAGAAATCACTGTTCTATGAAGCTGACTGAAACAAACCACTTGCTACATCCTAGCCATTGATGTAGAAAGTAGCAGCTGATGGTCTTCTTCAGTTTGCAAGGACATAAACTGAACACAATTCTGGAATGATTCTGCCCTTTTGTGCCACAAAGAGTCTATTTCCATCCTCCAAACTGGGTATAAACCCACAGCAGTATCTCACCTCTCTAAGGAAAGAACAAAACCATTAGTTGTCTCTCACACTAGCAATTTGGAATGAGTTATGATGAGCAAGGGTCTGGTTTCTCAGTTGTAAATAATTTCATTGCTATTCTTTCGTGTGTACTAGGACTCTGGCTTCAACCCAGGATTCTTACTCTCTCTTGACTTTTTTCCTTATGGATAACATGCTGCCAATTAAATCATAGCACTACTTCTGGGTTTCTCACTGCTTAACTAGAGATAAGTCTCATGGTATTTCCTGCCTAAGATGGCCTGGAATCCTGATCCTCAGATCTTAGCCTCCTAAGCAGAGGATTATAGGCATAAGCCACCAAAGTCTGACAAAAATGTTCCTCTGATAAAATTCAAAATGGCGCTGGGTACAGTGCCTGACACTTGACTTGTAATCATAGCTACTAGCCACTAAAGAATGTGAGATTTTTTTGCCAGTCCTGGGCCTTGAACTCAGGGCCTGAGCACTGTCCTTGGGCTCTCTCAAGGCTAGTGCTCTACCATTCCAGCCACAGCCTCATTTCTGGCTTTCTTTATACATGTAGTACCAAGGAATAGAACCTGGGTCTTCATGCATGCTTGGCAAGCATCTTACCACAAAGCCAAAATCCTGGCCCAAGAAGGAGAGACTCTTATCTCCAATTAATCACTAGAAAATGAGAAATGGGGCTGTGTGTCCGGGGGAGGGCAGTAGCCTTGAGCTAAAGAGCTAAGGGAACAGCCCAAGGCCTGTGCTCAGGATTTAAGTTCAAACCCCAGAACTTGCAAAATACAAAAAAAGTCTCAAGGACTCTCCTGCCACATCTCAGCTCTCAGCCTCCTACCAGATAGGATTACAGGCAGGTGCCACCACTGACAAGTTTGAATAACTTTTCTTCCATCCCCTGGAATGTGGACTCCCCACACTAGTAGACAAAACAGACATGTGTCACAGGGCAGTGGGCACTAACCGCATTCAGGTTTACACATGGGTGTGTGCACAGAACAGCTAGCATCCCATGGGCCATAGGTGGAACAGTGTGCAGTGGGCAAAGTGTGGACCCCTTTTCAGGGCCGAGGATACTGAGGTGCTGGGGTCAAAGCAGGTCTTGTTGTCCTGAGTCCCATGCCAAGGAATGTGAGGAGCCCCAGACCCAGGGAGCTGGATACCAGCGAGGCTCAAGCACTATCTGCAAAGCGGGAGGAGCTGGACTCATTGCACCAGCAGCACAGGAGTCCGGGATCTGATCTGGGGTTTCAAGGGACCCGGGATAAGTGAACCCTGTGTAGCAGCTCCCAGTGCACACCATTAAATGACCACCCAACACACCCCTGGCACTTTCTCACCACCATATGGGGGGTGGTAGGGAGCAGGATGCACCATTGAGGCTGGATGGGGGAGGTCTGATGAAGGAACTACCAGATTGCAACTGAGAGACTGGAAAGCTCCACAAGAAGGCAGATCTCCATGGATACAGGTGTTTGCTAGCAAGTGTATAAGAGGGCACCACAAGCCTGGTGTCTCCATGGTGCCCAACACTGGTGTTGGGGGTGGGACTCCCCCGCAGCGCTGACTCAGTGGAAACTTGGACCTATGGGGCCTTGCTGGAGACTGTGCTCCAGCAGACTCTGCCTCTGCCATGGTGCAATCTAAGCACCTAACACCCTGAGGAGCTAGGATGAGAGGCAGCTGCCAGTGGCTCCCAAAGCTGACCTTATCTTTGATTTAGAAACTCTTTGTCAATAACAGTTCAGCGTGAAGTAACAGGATATAGTAATTGGATAAAGTTAAGTGGACATACATATGTGAGAAATTTACAATTTAGAAATAATGTCAGGAATCAAATATGTTTACACTAGTACAAACAGTAAAATACTTATGAATAAATACATCCAAAATGAAAGATACAGAGAAGATTGGCCTGCCCCTGTGCAAGGATGACATGCAAATTCATGAAGCATTCCATGGTTTTTCATATATCTTTGTTTATTTGAAATAGGATAGGGAAGGGGGGAAAACAAGATGATTGGGAGGCGTGGGGGTAGGAAATGGGGACAAAAACATGAGAAGGGGTGCCGGGAGTTTAGCCTAGTGGTAGAGTGCTTGCCTAGCATGCACGAAGACTGGGTTTGATTCCTCGGTACCATATGCATAGAAAAAAGCTGGAAGTGGTGCTGAGGCTCAAGTGGTAGAAATACAGCCCTGAGAAAGTCCAAGGTCCAAGGACAGGGCTCAGACCCTGAGCTCAAGCCCAGGACTGGCAAAAAAATAAGAAAGGGTAGCAATGTTTGTGAAGTAATACACAATCTACCTGGCGAATATAATGTGATCCTTCCATTAATTACAATAAAAATGTATTTTAAAAATATATCCAACATGTTGCCTTGGACAATGAAAATTACACTGCACAGATAGTCTTCAAGTATCCCAGTTTTTGCCTGATCTGCTTGCCTCTTAAGGAATTTTCTTTTAAGGAAGGAATTTATTAGTTTGTAAAATTATATTAGCTGTCAATTTTTCACCCAATATTTCCTAAACATGTTGTGTGAAAAAGGTCATCAAAAATCATAATAAACTGGGCCTGATAGCTCTCACCTGTAATTCTAGCTACTGAGGAGGCTGTGATCTGATGATCATAGTTCAAAGCCAGCCATGCACTAAAGGCCATGAGACTCTTATTTCCAATTAACCATGGGAAATGCATAGGTGGTGCTGTGGCTCAGAGGTAGGGTGATCGCGTTGAGCTGAAGAGCTCAGGGACTGTGACAAGACCCAGAGTCAAGCCCCACAAATGACACACACAAGAAAAAAATCATAATAAGCCTTTAGGAGAGAAGCATAGGATCTTAGATAAGAGGAAAGGAGATGAGAGATTTCTCCCAAGCAGGTGTGGTGGCTTACACTGCAATCCTAGCTATTCAGTAGTTAGCTGAAGAAATTATTAAAGAAAATGCAAGGCCAGTAGTTTGGCCTAGAGGTACAGTCCTTGCTTAATACAAATGAAGACTTGGGTTTAATTCCTCCGTACCATATACATAGAAAGAAAGCCAGAAGTGGTACTGTGGCTCAAGTGGTAGAGTTCTAGCCTTGAGAAAGCCCAAGCACACTGCTCAGGCCCGAAGTTCAATATCCAGGACAGGAAAAAAAACAACTTTTAATTTTAAATTTTTGATTTATTTAATAAATAAATTTCCTAATAGGACAGGAAAGTCATCAGGAGAGCCATGCCATATCACTCTAGGAACAGGCTGAGTGATGGTCAGCAACAGGTAGGAGACAAAAGGGGATGGGGACTGACCCCAACCACTGCTTTGGGATTCCCTTGGCTAAGGCTGCTTCGTGGTTCAGTGTTCATGGTAAGGTCCAGGGTCTTTTGCCTTGCTCCCTGCTCCTCAATGACAGGACCTGAATGTCTTTAGTGCTGAGACTGGCTTTGAACCCTGATTCTTGGCTCTCAGTCTCCTGAGTAGCTAGGATTACAGGCATGAGCCAACAGCACCTGGATCGAGGCTATTTCTACTATTAGCTTCTTATTTATATATTTATTTATTTATTTATTTATTTATTTATTTATTTATTTATTGTGGGTCATGAGGCTTAATCTCACCCTGTGTGTTGTCCCTGAGCTCTTCACCTCAAGGCTACCAACCTAACCTTGAGCCAAGCCCTATTTCTAGTTTTCTAGAGGTTAATTGGAGATAAATGTCTCAGGGTGTCAATGTGTGAGAATAAATGCACTTACTACATAGTGAATGTAACTGTAACCCCTCTATATATTACTCCAACAATAAAAAATATTTTAAAAAATTCTAAAGTCCTTTTGTGTGTAGGGTGGCCTTGTACCTTGATCCTCAGATGTCAGCCTCCCGAATAGCTAGTATTCTAGTTATGACCCACCAAGGTTAGCTCCATCCAACCATCTTGTAATTTCCTTTACTCCCTCTTAATTTTCATTACTACCAGAAGTAAGTTTAACAAAAACATGTCTTAATTGAAAAGCATGTCTTAATTGTGTGGTATAGCTATCTTCAGAGAGATGGAGAAAGGGAAAGTAGTGATGGCAGACAGATATTCATCCTCCTGAGAACTTTACTTTCAACCTCCAGAATAGGGAGAAAGCACATGCAGTTCACATCATCCACACAGGTGTTTTACTATTGCTCAGAAAAATATAATCCTAGCTAATCAGGAGGCTGAGATCTGAGGATTGATCTTCATAGCCACCCTGGGTAGTAAAGACCACTAAAGACCAAGAGACTCTTATCTCTAACTAATCACTAGAAAAAGTGGAAGTGAGGCTGTGGTTCAAGGGGAAGGGTGGTAGCCTTGAGCTGAACAGCTCAGGGACGGTGCCCAGGCCCAGAGTTCAACCACCATGAACCACCAAAAAAAAAAAAAAGATGGGGAGAAGGAAGATGGTGAAGAGACAATAGGGACCCTGCCTAGCTCTCTCTCACAAAAAGAGAGAACCAGGGAGTCCCACGAGCCAACTACCTTAAGAAATCCACAACAACAAACTCAAAAAGCAACGGAGAAGGACTCAAACCGGAAAAGAAATCGAGATAAAGCTTACATCCAACTTTCTCAAAGAATTCGGAACGCGAGGACCCCTCTCCCACCTCTCTCCGCTCCATGAGGAGAAAGCCTCAGAAAGCCGCAAAAAGCAGCGGTGGATGCCGGCTCCACGCCGGAAAAGCGGCGGCGGGTGCCGGTTCCAAGCCAGGAAAAGCGGCAGCAGTGGAGGGCTCCAGGCTGGGAGCCCAACTGCTGCAGAAATCAGCACAGAACCAGGCCAGGGAAGGGCGGAAGCAGCCGAACCCAGACGCAGAACCATAACAGAAAGCAGTGGAACCCAGACGCAGAACACAGGCAGCGGCAGAGAACCGATGGGAGTGAAAGACTCCCCTCCACAGTGGAACACCAGCAGACGGACGCAGAGGGGTGAGTAATACAGAGCGTCCCCAAACACATCGGGAAAGCAGAGCAGGTGCCAAGCAATAGAACTTAACTCAGACCCCTCCACCCCGCCCGAGAAAGACTGGCGGAAGCAGGGGGGCAAGAAATTTAGAATCCTGTCCCTTCCCTCAACAGCCCCCTTCCTTAGGCCATTGACTGGAGATTGACAGGAGGGCTACCTAAGACCCAGGACCCCACCAAGGGAGGAGGAGCTGTCCCAACTCCCATCCGCCCAATGGGCTGAAGCCCCAGTCCTCTGACGGGAGACTGACAAGCTGGTGGATCCTAAGACTCAGCACCCCACCAGGGGAGGCAGAGCTGTCCCAGCTCTCACCTGCCCACCAGGCTCCTCTCCCAGGCCACTGGATCTGGAGAGTGGAGGGCGCTGGGAACCTGCTTTACAACAGCGGGTAGGGGGTACAGGAAAATAGGAGCCAGCATTTGCACCCCCTCAATTCTTGAGTGGGGCATCCTCCAGCTGGGAATCCTGACAAGACAGCACCGAGGGGCCCCCCACACTCACAGACTCTGACAAAGCAGTGGAAACACAGCAGGGATCTGAAGGGCCAGCCACCAGCCAAGGTCCCCTTCTGAGAACCAAAAAGGCGCGGCTCCACCCTTGGAGCCCATGACCTCAGCTGGGCCCCGCCCCTGGGAACAGAGGGGTGTCCTGCTGGTCCTGCTGAGAGCCCCTGAAACTCTCAAACCCCAGTCCCTTCACTTGGGGCTGCCCATGGAAGCAGCAGAGGAAAACGTCTGCCAACCACGCTCAGATGGAAGCTCGCAGATCCATCCCACGGTCCACTGTGAGGCCACTGATTGGGCTAAGAGCTAGTCGTGCAGCAACACATAAGTTTTACTCTAATACTTTCCAAACTTTGTACTCAAATACGCTACCTACTTACCAACTTAGGTCAGTTATCCTTATGCTATACCTTTTCTTCATTACTACAATATTCTTACACTCCTACATTAATCCTCTTGTACCTCCCCTGACCTCTCTCATTCTATTTTTCTATCTCTGGACCTCTGTTCATCTTTCAACCCTTACACTGCATGGATCTACACTTGATGGCTGTTGAGCAATACTGTATATCTAGGTGTTTAAATATTCTCTAGGCTCAGAGGAACGTAAAGACAATAGAGATTGGATTGAGAGGCTTATTGTTTTGGGTATAAATCGCTTATCAGTGGTTGTATTAGACTGGTCTGTAATTGCACAAAAAGAAAGAGTGATAACACCAATCAAAACTTGTGAACATCTAGTGTCTGCCAGCTACAGAGGTCTAGGTTCGTTATATCTGAAAAACTATAATCGTGTTTAGTATTAATCTTGCTCCCATTTTCAAATGGGCAGAACAAGAAACTCAAGAAAAATGTCAAATCAAGAAACAACATCCCCCACCCAATGTAAACAGACAAGGGAACAGTCACTGGCAAACCTAGAGGAGAGTCTTCCAAATGGTATACAAATGAAATTGATATACATCATGAATGAAAAATGTGAAAATATAAATAAAGAGATAAGGGAGGAAGACATAGCTGAACAAGAGGAAACCATAAACAAGGTGATAAGTGAAAAAGAAGAAGCCATAAAGGAGGCCATAATACAGGTTTTTCAAAGAAAGATGGATGAATTCATAGAATCCACAAATAAAAAGGTGACCGAACTCCAGCTAATGTTCAAAGAAAATAAAGCTACTGAGCTAACCACTCAAAAGGAAATCAAGGAGATAAAGAAATGCATACATGATCTAAAACAAGAGATGCAAGGCATCAAAAATGAGCAATTACAAGCAAGGGAGATGAAAAATAAAGTAGATAGCTTTGATAGTAGGTTAGACATTGAGAGGAGAGAATTTCCGGGACTGAAGATAATTTAGTTATTATAGAGAAAGAACAGAAAATGAGTCAATCCAAATCTAGGAAAAATGAGAGAGCGCTTCAGGATGTCCAAGATACATTTAGGAAGCCTAATTTAAGGCTCATTGGTATTGAGCAGGGCCTGGAGAAAGAGGTCAATGGTATTGGAAATATACTTCAGGGAATCATCTCAGAAAATTTCCCAAATATCCAGAAGGGCAGGCCCATCCAGATACAAGAAGCTTTTAGAACACCAAACAGAAATGGCCAGAAAAGAACATCCCCACCGCCACATCGTAATCTGAACTGAATCAATAGAAACCAAAGAAAGGATCCTAAAGGCAGCCAGGGAAAAGGGATCAGTAACCTATAAAGGAAAACCAATCAGAATAACCCCAGATTTCTCAGCAGTGACCATGGAAGCAAGAAGTGACTGGAAGCATATATGTCATGCCCTTAATTCAAGTAACTACCAACCAAGAATACTGTACCCAGCTAAGCTCTCATTCATAACTGAGGGAACAATAAAAACATTCCATTCCAGGGAAAAGCTGCAACAATATGTCTCAACAAAACGAACAGTACAGAGAATTCTGAAAGATGTTCTATACATAGGAAACCAAAATAAATGCAATATAGGGAAAGAAATGGCACCTAAACAGCATACCATCTAAGGACCACAAGAACTGTCAAGACACAGGCCCTAATAAAGCTTTTAAAAATGATAGGAACTAATAAATATCTCTCAATCCTAACTCTCAATATCAATGGAATTAACTCTCGAATTAAACAGCGTAGGCTGTCTAGTTGGATCATAAAGCAAGAGCCATCGTTCTGCTGTCTTCAAGAGACACATCTTACCCAAAAAAAAAAACAACCATCTTTTGAAAGTGAGAGGTTGGAATAAACTCTATGAAGCTAACGGCCCCATAAACAGGCTGGAGTTGCCATCCTCATATCAGATAAAATAGACTTCAAAGTAAAATTAGTAAGAAAAGACAAAGAAGGTTACTACATACTACTAAAGGGATCTTTCCTCCAGGAAGACATAACGATCCTAAATATTTACACACCCAATCCCGGAGCTCCGAACTTCATCAAGCAAACTTTACTTACACTGAAACCATACATAGATCGAAATACAGTGATTGTCGGTGACTTTAACACACAACTCTCACCTATGGACAGGTCAACAAGGCAAAAAATCAAAAGAGAAACCTTAGAACTGAACAAATGTGTAGACCAACTAGATCTAACAGACATCTGCAGAATATTCCACCCAGCAACAACACAATATACGTTTTTCTCAGCAGCACATGGAACATTTTCCAAAATAGATCATATCTTAGGCCATAAACAAACCTGGTAAGATTCAGAAACACTAAAATTGTTCCATGCACACTCTCAGACCACAAAGGCATCAAATTGGAACTGAACACACATCTCCACCAACGAAAACTCTGTAACTCATGGAGAACGAACAACACATTGTTGAATCACCAATGGGTCATCGAAGAGATCAGAACAGAAATCCAACCGTTTATGAAATTGAACAGTAAGGAGCACACAAAATACCAACTCCTTTGGGACACAGCAAAGGCAGTACTCAGAGGAAAATTTATAGCGCTGAGTGCCTACAACAAGTTGGAAAAATTGCAAACCAACAAGATAATGTCTCACCTTAAGCTCCTGGAAAAAGAACAACAAACCAACCCTAATCCCAGTAGAAGAAAGCAAATTATTAAAATCAAAGCAGAATTAAATGATTTGAATCCAAAAAAACTATAGAAAGAATCAACAAAACAAGGAGTTGGTTATTTGAAAGAATTAACAAAATTGACAAGCCCTTAGCAAATCTTACCAAGAAAAGAAGAGAGCATAACGAAATAAACAAAATCACAGATGAAAATGGTAATATCACGACAGAAATTACCAAGATCCAGAATATCATAAGGGAATACTTCTCAAACCCTTACGCCAACAAATTTGAGAATCTAGATGAAATGAATGAATTCCTAGCCAATATTAACATACTCACACTGAACCAAGAAGAACTAAGCCAACTCAACAGGCCTATTTCAAGCTCTGAATTAGAAATGGCAATTAGAGAACTTCCGTCTAAGAAAAGCCCAGGGCCAGATGGATTCACGGCTGAATTCTATAAGGTCTTCAAAGCAGAGCTCACACCAATACTCCTCAAACTCTTCAACGAAATTGAAATGAAGGTTCCTAATCAAACTCATTCTATAAAGCCAGAATAACCCCCATCCCCAAACCAGACAGAGATTCATCAAAGAAAGAGAAGTATAGACCTATTTCTTTGATGAACATCGATGCAATACTTCTCAATAAAATACTGGTCAACCGTCTACAACAACTCATCAAAAAAATTAAACACTATGATCAAACTGGATTCATCACAGGGAGGGAAAGCTGGTTCAACATTCGCAAATCAATTAATATAATTCAACACATCAACAGGAGCAAGGACAAAAATCACATGATTGTCTCAATAGATGCGGAAAAGGCATTTGACAAGATCCAACATCCCTTTATGTTAAAAGCTCTGGAGAAACTAGGAATCCATGGAACATTCCTCAATGTAATAAAGGCTTTGTATGAGAAACCCACTGCTAATATTACACTTAATGGTGAAAATCTAAAGCCATTCCCTCTAAAATCAGGAATGAGACAAGAATGCCCACTCTCTCCTCTACTCTTTAATATAGTACTAGAATTCCTAGCTAGTGCAATAAGGCAAGAAGCAAGCATAAAGGGGATCCAAGTAGGGAAAGAGGAAATAAAACTATCCCTCTTTGCAGATGACATGATTCTGTATTTAAAGAATCCTATAGACTCTACTCCCAAGCTCCTTGAGCTGATTGAAAACTTTGGAAGAGTAGCAGGCTATAAAATCATCCCTCAAAACTCAACTGCCTTTCTTTACGCCAACAGTGAGAGGAACGAGGCAATAATCAGGAAAGAATCTCCTTTCACAATAGCCTCAAAGAAAATAAAGTACCTAGGAATTAGCTTGACTAAGAATGTAAAGGACCTTTTTGACGAAAACTTTAAAACCCTAAAAAAGGAAATTAAAGCAGAACTAAGGAAATGGAAAAACCTCCCATGCTCCTGGATTGGAAGAATCAACATTGTGAAAATGACAATCTTGCCAAGGGCTATCTACAAATTCAACGCAATACCCATCAATATCCCAATGGCAGTTTTTAAAGAAATAGAAGAGGCAATTCAAAACTTCTTATGGAATAATAAAAGACCCCGTATAGCATAAACACTTATTATCAGAAAGAACAGCATAGGAGGAATTTCAATTCCATACTTTAGACACTATTACAGAGCTATAATTCTGAAATCAGCTTGGTACTGCACAAGAACAGGCCTGAAGACCAATGGAATAGAACTGAGGACCCAGATACTAAACCACAGATTATGGCCACCTAATTTTTGACAAGGGAGCCAAAAAAATAGAATGGAAGAAAGACAGCCACTTCAACAAGTTGTGCTGGCAGAACTGGTTAAACACCTGCAGAAAACTAAAGCTGGATCCTTCTTTGTCACCTTGCACTAGAATTAACTCCAAATGGATCAAAGACCTGGAGGTAAAAGCTGACACACTGAAAACTTTACAGGAAGGAAGAGGAGATACACTAGGCCTCCTTGGCACAGGTCGAAACTCTCTTAATAAGGACCAAGAGTCACAACAAATCAGAGAAAGGCTGGATAAGTGGGACTGCATTAAACTGCAGAGCTTTTGTATGGCAAAGGACATAGCTAGTAAACTAATCAGGAAGCCTACAGAGTGGGAGAAAATCTTCACCAACCAAACAACGGACAAAGGCCTCATATCTACAATATATCAACAGCTCAAAAATTGAATCACTCCAAAACTAATCTCCAAAGTAACAACCATCCCATTAAAAATGGGCCAAAGACTCAAAGAGAGTCTTCTCTGAAGAAGAAACAAAAATGGCCTATAGACAAATAAAGAAATGCTCAACATCTCTGGTCATAAAAGAAATGCAAATCAAAACAACTCTAAGATTCCACCTCACTCCAGTTAGAATGGCCAGGATGAGGAAAACTAATAACAACAGGTGCTGGAGGGGATGTGGCCAGGAGGGATCACTACTACACTGTTGGTGGGAGTGCAAACTCGTTCAACCACTATGGAAAGCAGTGTGGCAGTGACTCAAAAGGCTAAACATAGAACTCCACTATGACCCAGCAATTCCACTACTTGGCATTTACCCAACCATCCAGAAACAAGGGCATACTAAATCCACTAGCACAATAATGTTCATTGCAGCACTATTCACCATAGCAAAGATATGGAACCAACCTAGATGTCCCTCAGTTGATGAGTGGATCAACAAGTTGTGGTATATGTACACAATGGAATTCTATGCCGCTGTCAGAAAGAATGACATCGCCCCCATTTGTTAGGAAATGGAAAGACTTAGAAAAAATCATATTAAGTGAAGTAAGCCAGACTCAAAGAAACTTAGGCTCAACGTTTTCCCTCATTTGTCATAATCATTAGAAACCTTGGTCTCTACTAGCAGAGATCTGCAATAGAGCAAAATCTTGATACATAAGGCCATATAGTATGAAGCTAATTAAAATGACCTCCAGGATATTGAAACAAAAGCCATATAACGAATGATTGTTGTCCTTAATATACTATGTTGTCTCTCATCTCCTTTGCTGTCCCTTGGTTATCTCATATTTTTATAGTATCTCAATTTGTTATCTGATATATTGTATTTATTTGTATTTGTTTATTTGAAATTTGATAGGGAAGGGGAGAAAACCAAGACAGGTGTGGGGGTGTGGGGGGGAGGGTAATGGGTACCAAGACATGTGAAAGGGTATCAATGTATGTGAATTAATGCACCTTCTATCTGGCAAATATCATGCAACCCTTTTACTATTTGCAATAAAAAAAGAGAAAAAAAGGTGTTAAGAGAGATTTGTCTTCTGTGCAAATTTTATAATAAGCATGGAATTGCATCTTCCATTCCAAAATTTAACTCTATATAGTATGTCATTTCTATAATGCATGGACATACAGTGGAAGACGTTGGAGTAGTAGTAGAAAAATGGATGCTTTCCGTGTTCTTGGCGGCTTAGAAGTCATTGAACATTTGTTCTGTTTGCTACTTTTCTTCTAGCGAATCTGTTCTCTGATAAATACTGAGCTGTGCCTTCCAGTTGAAAGATTTTACTCAATTGTTAGATTAATGAGATTTCTCTCTCCTGTGTGTTTTATATATACAGAGCCATGAATTCTTAGTAAAGGACATTCCACAGTTGTTGCATTCAAACAATTTCTCTTCTGTGTGTTTTATTTTGCCAACTGACGTCTGTCTTCTTGAAAACATTCCACAGGTGCTGGTGGCTCAAACTTGGAATCCTAGCTACTCAGGAGGCTGAGATCTGAGGATCGAGATTCAAAGCCAGCCCTGGCAAAAAAGTCCAAGAGACACTTATATCCAATTAACTACCAGAAATTAACTACTGTTACATCCAATTACCTAGCCGAAAATTAAAGTAAAAAACAAAAACAAAAAGAAACAACTTTCCATAGTTGATTCATTCATTGGATTTCTGTCATGTGGAACCCTGAGCTGGGCCTTCTGAATGAAAGACTACACATTTGCTACATTCATAAGCCTTCCCTCTGTGTGGGTACCCTGATGCAAACCGAGTTTTCTTCTAGGAAGACTTCACATATTTTATTAGTCTTAAGGTTTCTCATCAGTGAGACTTCTTTTATGGTTGTTTAGGTGTCATATCTATGTGAAGGACTTTGCACATTTGTTCTTCATATGGTTTCTCTTTTATATGTCATCTCTGATGATTAGTAAGGCCTTCCTCTAGATGAAAGAGTTTTCACATTCATAACATTCATAAAGGTTTTCTGTTTGTCTCTTCTGATGGTCGGCAAGGTCTGCCTTCTTGGTGAAAGCTTTTCTACATTAATTACGTAAGTTTTCTCTTCTGTGTGTATTCTGAGTATTGGTACGTTTTGCCTTCCGAGTGAAAAACACTTTATGTTCATTAAAATTCATAAAGTTTCTGTCTTGTGTGTGTTGTGATGATTATTAAGGATTGTTTTCCAGGTGAAAGATTTTCCTCATCTGTTACATTGAGAACGTTTCTCTTCTGTGTGTGTTCTCTGATGCAAAGGGAGCTATAACTTCTTTCTGAAAGACTTTCCACACCTGTTACATTGATAAGGTTTCTCTCCAGTGTGTGTTTTCTGATGGGCATTAAGTGCTGACTTGTGGGAGAAAAATTTTACACACCTCTTGCATGTTATAGGTTTCTCTCCTGAGTGTGTTCTCTGATGCAAAATGAGGTATGACTTCATTCTGAAAGACTTTTGACATTTCTTACATTGATATGGTTTCTCTCATGTGTGTGTTCTCCGATGGAAAGTATGGTCTATTTTCCTGGTGAAAGACTTTCCACACCTATTACATATATATGATTTCTCTCCTGTGTGTATTCTGTGATGGGTAGTAAGGTATGCCTTCACGGAGAAAGAATTTCCACATACTTTACATCCCTAAGTTTTCTCTCCTGTGTGTGTTCTATGATGATTATTAAGTTCTACCTTCTGGGTGAAAGACTTTCCACATTTGTTGCATTCATATTGCTTCTTTTTTGTATGAATTCCCCAGTGTCTCCTAAGAGCTGATTTCTGAGTTGAGTGTATGTTTTTCCACATCTATTACATTCAGTTGTTTTCTTCTCTCTCTGAACTACTGCGTGGGTATTGTGAGTAGACTTATCATAGTTGTCTCTATGCTGGTTATGGTCATTGTCAGAGTATCCCACAAAAACCCAATGCTGGTTAAAAAAATATGCTCTCTGAGTTTAAAACCTTCTCTTCACCATATTCAAAATACTTCAGCTCATCAGAACACTCAAATTTTGGTCTAAAATGCTCTGAATATCTGAAGGATTCTTCAACTACAGGAGACACACCTGGCCTAGATTCAGCACATATGTCATCAAGCTCACTGTAAAGGAGCGTGTTCTGACACTCACTGAATTCTTCAGTCTTCATCACTAATCCAGAATATTGCTACTCAGCTCTGCCTTATGGTTTGAATTCAAATCATATATTCTCACTAATCTCCCTCTTTCATCCACTGTATAACTATTGGTGACTTCTACTTCACATAGACATCCAACTGAATTTTCCTGGCAGGCTGTAATTATGTCCTCCATTTCTTGGATATTTAAAATGAATTACAATGAAAAAAAGAGAGAAACATAAATAAGATTCCAATTTTCTTTAATATAAAGACATTTGCTTTCTATAGATTTATTTTTCCATCATTTACTTACTTATTAATTTATTTATGTGTGTTCTGGAGGTTGAACTTGGCCTGGGTGTTGTCCCTGAGCTTTTCAGTTCAAGGCTACCACCCTACCCTTGAGCCAAGCCCCACTGCTCATTTTCTCCAGGTTAATTGGAAATAAGAGTCTCAGGTCCTTTTGTGCCTGGGCTGGCTTTGAAACTTGATCCTCAGACCTCAGCCTCATGAGTAGGATTATAGGTGTGAGACATCCCCTCTGGCTTTTTTTTTGGTTGTGGAGCTTGAAGTGTAGGTCTGGGCTCTGTCCCTGGGCTTTTTAGCTCAAGGCTACCACCATACCCACAGAGACACAGGCCACGTCCTGTTTTATAGTGGTTAACTGGGAGATAAGAGTGCTTAGGCTGGCTTTGAACTATGATCCTCAGACATCAGAATCTGGAGTAGCGAGAATTCCAAGTGTGAGCCACCATGCCAGGTCAAGGTAGACATTTTCTCCCTCCCTAACTTTTAGGACTTTAAAACATCACAAATAATTGTACTTTGTATTTGTAGAGCTTTAAACTGAGTACCATCTACATAGAGTATCGTTATGGTTGTGTTTTTCAAATACTGTTTTTATTTACCATGGGGGAATAAGCTGTTTCTTTTATTTTCTTGAAATATGTATATATTGCTGCTTTCATTCTCAGCCATTAAGTGAAGAACAGAAATATTTTCTAGATTCAGCTACAACTGGAGTATTTTATCTATCCCCTTGCCTTTTATTTGTAAATGGTAAAGGTTCCTGAGAGTAAAGATTTATACATGAATCTTTTGATTACTAGCTTCTCACTATCAATTTCTTCATGTATCTGTGGGAATTTTAAAGTTAATTTCTATCAATCTTAGACAAAGTCTAAGTACAAATCCCTTTTCTGACAATTCTGACCAGAAGAAACATGAAAGTTCAAGGAGACTCCAGTTCAGGACTTGTCCATCATCCACTGTAGTCTAAAATCTTTGAATCTGAATCACAGTGTCTGCCCATCACTGAGAAGACACTTTTTTAATCAACACTGGCATATTCCATTTTATACTTTACCTGTGTTATCCTAGTTATAAAGAAAATGAAATCTTATTTTCTGTATCTCTATTTTTTTTGGTTGAGAATGATTTCCACAAAGGTAAAGAGTATTTCTAACTCTAACTCTACTGCCACACAAAATTCAGTATGCCTCCATATGAATTCTTGATTCATAAATCTTTGAGAAAAAGGATCATCTAGTTCTCTGCCACATGTAGAACTTAGGGGAACTAGGAATATTATTGCTTCATACTGCTCAAGATATATTTATCTACTGTGCTCTGGCTCTACCATCACTATACAAAATGCAATATCTCCCCCTGTAAAATTCTTTTCTGAGACTTCTCATATCCATGGTTCTGCACCCTGCTCCAGCTTTACAATCAATATAGATTTAGGAAAAGAATGCCCTGTTGATAAGGAAAACTGGAGAGTTATTGCTCATGGTGTGTCATCTGTGTTGTAAGGTTTCAACACATCCTGTTCACAAGGTTGCTCCTAAATGTTTCTCATTTCTCACTGGCTCCATGATTGACTTTTCCCTAACTTTACATTTTTCCCCATTGTGTGGCTGGAACTCAGCTTTTACTCCAGGCTAGCATTCTACCAGTATGAGTCCATGTTCCAATTCCAGTTCTTGAAGGGCCTAATTGTAGTTAGATTTCAGCCTCCTGAGTAGGTAGGATTACAAGGATAAATCAATGCACCAGTGCCAGGTTTGGATTATGAATACACATTTGAAGTATTGATTCCCAGATCATACTTCCAATAGTCATATGCATTCTACTCTAGATTATATATCCAATTACACTAATTACCTCAGATTTGTAAAGATAGTCTCTTATTAGGAAACATAGTTCAGATTTTTGTCAGACTACTGCTTTGGCTGCTTAAATAATGAGAATAAATCAGTAGAAAATGGGAAGGGGCACTGTGGCTCAAAGGTAGGGTGATAGCCTTGTGCTGTAGAGCTCAGGGACGGTGACCAGGCCCAGGGATAGGGCGGTAGCCTCGAGTTGAAGATATTAGGGACAGTGCCCAGGCCCAGAGTTCAAGCCACTTAACCCACAAAAAAAGAATTACATAATCAAGTTGAAGTTTTTTCTTAGAAGAAAACAATACTTGGGTGGGAGTTTGGCCTAGTGGTAGAGTGCTTACTTAGCATGCACAAACACCTGGGTTTGATTCCTTGATACACATTTGAGTGGGACACGTTTCTGCAGTTCAGGTGGTAGAGTGCTAGCCTTGATTAAAAGCCCAAGGACAATGCTCAGGCCCTAAGGTCAAGCCCCAAAACTGGAAAAAAGTAAAATACAACAAGAAGAACACTACTGCTAGGTGCCCGTGGCATATACCTGTAATCCCAGTTACTCAGGAGGCTGAGATCAAAGGATTGCGGTTCAAAGCCAGTGCAAAGCCAGTGCAGACACGAAAGTCTGAGACTCCAGTTAAACACAAGAAAACAAAAACTGATGATATGGCTCAAAGTGGCATAGAACTAGCTTTCAGCTGAAGAGCTCAGGAACTGTTCCCAGTTCTAGAGCTCATACCAAATGACCAACAACAACAGCAACAAAAGAGAGAGAGAGAGAGAGAGAGAGAGAGAGAGAGAGAGAGAGAGAGAGAAAGAGAGAGAGAGAGAGAGAAGCAAAAAAAAGAAATGACACTTCCCACTGATAGAAATAGTTCATCTAAATAGAACTAATAGAACTAACTTCACCTATACACTAAAACAGATCAGTTGATCTTTCAAGATCAGGTGATTTTTGCTCACCCAAGGAAACCGGGTTGCTGTAGTTCCCCAGCTTTACATCTCTATACAGGGTCCTTGAGCAATGGTTAGGTCCTGCCACTCCTCACAACTGAAGTCCACAGCCCCATCACCAAATGACACCATCTCCTGCAATGACACATTTCCTTCAAGAAATTAGATTTGAATCATGAGCACATCAGTTCTAGAATTTTATTCTTCTGCATGTATGTTTTTGTCTTACATAAAATATTTACAGCTTCCTGTGTTATCCATAGAGTGGGAGAAAGAAAACTCAAAATACACATTTTCCCCAATATTATGGAGATAATTACAACTACAAAGTTTCCCTAGAAACTGAAGAACATTAAAACACTTCTTTCCTAAACCCAAGGTTCAGATCCTTATAGCCAGCCTGACCTTTCTCCCCCCTATATCTTGTGTGTGTTTCTTTCTTGAAATCTCTTTCCTCAAGGGGTCTGGATGCCAGGACTGTATCCTCAGCTCTGCTGTTGATTTGCTGCGTATGTTCATCATCAACCATCTCTGTCTCTAGACGTTAATTTCTCTATCTCTAGACTATGATTAATGGAGAGAAGAGCAATTAGTGCCCAAGCTGGCTTTGATCCTTGATCCTCAGATCTTAGCCTCCTGAGTAGCAAGGACTATGGGTGCAAGTGTTCTTTCCCAACCCCAATTCATATTTTTTTGCCAGTCCTGGGCCTTGAATTTCAGGCCTGAGCACTGTCCTTGGACTTTCTCAATGTCAAGAGCTCTATCACTTGAGCCTCAGCACGATTTCCAGCTTTTTTTCTATGTAAGTGGTACCAGGGAATTGAACCTAGGTCTTCGTGCATGCTAGGCAAATACTCTTCCACTAAGCCAGACTCCTGGCCCCCTAGCTCATAGTTTTGATTGGCTTTTTTGGCATACAGTTGGAACCATGCGAGCCACATGTTCTGTTTTAGGTTCTCTGTTGTTTTATTTTTCATGTTAGAGATGAGTCATAGACTGGGATGGGGATGTGGCTTAGTGATAGAGTGCTTGCCTAGCATACATGAAGCCCTGTGTTCACTTTCCCAGTACCACATAAACAAAAAAAGCTGGAAGTGACACTGTGACCGAAGAGCCAGACCCTGAGTTCAAGACCCAGGAATGGTTCATCCCTGTAATCCTAGCTACCTAGGTAGCTAAGAGCTGAGGATCACTGTTCACAGCCAGCCTGAACAGGAAAGTCTATGAGATTGCTGTGTCTAATTAGCTACCAAAAATCCAGAAGTGGAGCTGTGGCTCAAGTGGTAAAGCACTAGCCTTGAGTAAAGTACCTAGGTTCAAGTCACTGAGTCAGCAGCCCTGGGTTCAAGTCCTACTGTCCACCCCAAGCACAAAAATTTAAAAAAAAAGAAAAAGAGACCAAGTGACTTCTTATCTATGGGCCTACAACACCTGTGAGTATATTAACACTTGTGAGTGTTTTTACGTACATGCCTGCCTTATTTTCCAGAACATGGTAGACTTATGCTTTTCTGTTCTTTCCCAGGTTCAGCACAGTAATGTGATTACAACACCATAGCTGAATATGCTATGGGTCAATGTGAAAGTCACTGTGTTCCTTTCCCTTTGCTACAGTGATCTTGGAAGAGTGTCAGATTGGAGAGTCCACCTGGTGGCCTCTGTTGCTCACAGGAAGAACAGAATCGCCTACTAACTCACTTTGAACACATGTTATGAGTAGAAATAAGATGATGCTGTTTGTTGCTGCAGTATTCCTTGGCTGGTACTGACTCATCCTGGCAGAACCCTTCCCTGATGGCACTTTAGGGGTCTCAGAGTCTGTCAGCACAGACTAGGTACTGAAAATCTCACCAGCTGTCCTTCACTAAAACCTTACTACAAGCACCCAGACTATGAGTCAGTGGATCATGCCTGTGACCTTAGGTAGTTAGTAGGTTAGCAGTTTGAGGATTAGGGATCAATGACATTCCAAGGTAGGATAATTGTTCAGACTCCTATCTCCTAAAGCTAGATGCTAGCCAGATCAGTGTTTCACGCCTGTATCTATTCAGGAGGCTGAGCAATCTGGGGCATAAAAGCAGCTGATAAGAGTTCTTATCTCCAACTAACCTCCAGAAAAGAGAAGCACTCTTGGCTCAAATGTAGGGCAGTAGCCTGCAGCTGAAGTGATCAGGGACAATGCCCAGGCCCAGGAGTCGGGCAGTAGCATTAAACTGAAGAGCCTAGGCACAACACCTTGCATGAGTTCAAACCCCATAACCCATAAAAAAGATGCAGATCTGATCTGTGGCTCATGTGGTAGACTGCCAGCCTTGAACAAAAAAGCTCAGTGACCGTACTCAGGCTCTAAGTTCAAATTCTAGCACTGAGGCAAACACACACACTAGTGGCCTAGGACCTGATTCCTTTCCTCTGTCCATGTAACATGCAACACATGATGCCCAACAGACAAACAGGCTAGAGGGATTCTGGGTGTGTTTCTGTATGTCTGTGTCTGTCTTATGTGTTGTTGATATGGTAGGGCTTGAACTCATAGTCTGGGTACTGTCCTTAAGCTTTCATTCTCAAGGTTGGTACACTCTACAATTTCTGGCTCCTTAGTGGTTTATTAGAGTCTCCCTGATCTTTCTGTCCAGGATGGCTTTGAACTCCAGTCCTTAAATCTCAGGTTTTTCTGTAGCTAAGATTATAATCATTGGTACTAAGGCATAGATTCTCAACCCTTGTAGGTAAATCTTTTTTATGTGAAACTTAGTTTACTCAGTGTGAATTGGTTTTAATTACCCTAGGGCAGATGAGGCATGTATTCCTTCTTCACAGTGCCTGACTTGTGCTTCATTACAGCACCAGCTACCCCTGCCTGTGATAGAAGATTTTGGGGTTTTTTTGGCCAGTCCTGGGGCTTGAACTCAGAGCCTGACCACTGTTCTTAGGCTTTTGCAAGGCTAGAGCTCTAGCCCTTGAGCCACTAAACCATTTCTGGCATTTTCTGGTACTGAGGAATTGAGCCCAGGTCTTCTGCATGCTAGGCAAGCACTCTATCACTAGGACAAACTCCCAGCCTGATTAAAGTTTTTGAAAAGAAAACTAGGCCAGGGCTAGGCATTTGGCCTAGTAGTACAGTGTTTGTTTAACATTCAGGAACACCTGGGTGTGATTCCTTGGTACTATATACATAGAAAAAACCTGGAAGTGGTGGTAAGATTCAAGTGGTAGAGCTTTACTCATGAAAAAGTCCAAGGACAGTGCTCATGCAATGAGCTAAGCACAGAACTGTCAAAAACAAAACAAAGAAACTAGGCCAGGTGTTGGTGGCTCACATATGTTGTCCTTGCCACTCAGGAGGCTGACTGACATCTGAGGATTGGGGTTTAAAACCAGCCTTGACAGTAGGACTGTGACATTTCTATCTCTAATTAACTTCAAAAACATTGGAAGTGAAGCTATGACTCAAGTAGTAGAATTCCAGATTCCAATCTTGAACAAAATAGCCCAGGAATAGCATCCAGGCCCTGATTTCATGCCCTAGCGCTAGCACAAAAGGAACAAAAGAGCCAGGCTCTTAAAAGTATTAATCTCAGCTGGATGCCGTGGCTCACGCCTGTAATCCTTGCTACTCTGGAGGTTGAGATCTAAAGATCAGGGTTCAAAGGCATCCCAGGCACCAAAGAACCTGAGACTTTTTAATCTCCAGTTAACCTCTAGAAAATGGAATGTGTGGCTTGACACAAGGGTAGAGCAGTCACCTGGAGCTGCAGTGCTCAGTGCCTAGGCCAAGTTCAAGGCCCATGACGCACACAAAAAAAATAAAAGACAAAGAAATACAAGGAGGAGCCAGTGAGGGAATGATTGAGGAAGGAAGGGAAAAAAAGAGAGGATGGAAAGGAAGCAAGTGGGTGGGAGAATGATCTGGATTTCAGTGGCTCACACCTCTAATTCTATTCAGAAATCCAGAGGTTAAGCTGTGTAGCTCAAAGTGGTAGCAAGCTAGCCTTGATCAAGAAAGCTCATGGACAGGGCCCAGACCCTATGTTCAAGTCCATGACTGACATAAAGAGAGGGAGGAGTGGGAAGGAAAGAACTGGTTCTTTCCAAGAGTTGAGTAAAGTAGAAGGTGCTAGGTATATGGGAATCTTCTGAGGGCAAGGAGGGAAAGTGAGTACTTTAACTCAGTCCTTGGCTGGTGCAGAAGGTGAGATTCCACCTACAGAGCCCCTACTCTGCCTTAGTTCTCATCTACTTAATTATCCATAGGCCCTGGGAAGGAGGTGCTGGGCTCTGCTCCATTTGTAAAGTCTAGGAAACTGAGGCCATCAAAGACCTCTCCTGGCCAGAAGAGGCAGAGATGGGTGTCCATTTCCTGGAATTGGAGCCTTTCCATATCCTTCCTAAAACCTTCCAGTCTGATCTTTCTCCCATGCCATCTTCTGGTGGTCTTCCTTACACCGTTAGTATAATCAATAAGTTCAGTGAAAATCCAGATATAATATTTATATAAAATAATAATTGAGGCTGGGGGTTTGGCCTAGTGGTAGAGTGCTTGCCTAGCATGCCTGAAGACCCAGGATCGATTCTTTGGTCCCACATACATAGAAAAAAGCCAGAAGTGGTTCTGTGGCTCAAATGGTAGAGCTTGAGAAAACCCAAGGACAGTCCTCATGCCCTGAGCCCAAACTCAGGACTGGCAAAAATAATAATAATAATAATAGTAATAATAGTAATAATTGAGCTTATGTGAGCAATGAACAAGTTAAAAATAATGTATGGAGTCAATTCTATGTATACTAGAATAAGAAATAAAACATTGAGAAATAAATGTATAAATAATGTAACATTGCACAATGCAAACTAGATTGGACAGTTAGGCTTGGAAGCACCCCATTTTTACCTGATCTTATCTCCTTGCTACTGAGGAATTTCCTTTTCCAAAAAGGCATTTTCCTATTTTCCTTCATATTATTTTAGGTGCTCTCAACTTGAAGTCTATACATCCAAATATGCCCTACAATCTCCATTTTCATGAGGAATAGCTTAATTCCACTAAATAGGCAGAACCCATACCCTGGATGACTGAATAGCAGGCATAAAAATTTCCTACTGCGCTTCAAATCATGTTGTATGTAACATCACAATAAACCTTTAAGAGCAAAGCAGGGCATCTCATGTATAATGAAGGAAGACAAAGGATTTCTTCCACAGGCTAATGGGTAAGGTATGGGAAGACAAGTTTGAAGTCCTCTTGAAGAGCAATGGAGTTGACAGCAGTGATTTACCATGCTCTATGAAACCCCTGCATGGAAACTTTTCACTAGTTAGCTGAAGAAATTATTAACAGTCTGTAAGCTGTGCTCACGGTCAGTGCCCAAGCTGTGAGTTCAAGCCACAGCACCAATAGCACAAAACAATACAACAAGAAAACACAACAACACAAAACAACAACAACAAAAAACCCTTAGAGGAAAGGCAGAATTCAAAAACTAGTAACCAAAAAGTCCTTAACATTTTATATATGGAATTTGGGAGTGTCTAAGAAATTCATTGTTAGATTTTGAGAAATCTAAATTGACACAAAGATTGTCCCTTATATCTACTTAACAATCCTGTGATTTTATTTCAGTGTATACATTAAGTGTACATGAGAGCAGTGGAAAAAAACCAGGAATTTAGTTGCTGCAAATACTTTTTTTTTCTATCACCCTTTGGTCATGGGGCTTGAACTGTGGGCCTGGATGCTGTCCTTGAGCTTTTCAATTCCAGGCTTGTGCCCCACCACTTTGAGCCACAGTATCACTTTTGGTTTTTTTAGTGGTTAAAAAGAGATGAGTCTCCTGGATTTCCATGCTCAGACTGGCATTAGACCGTGATCCTTATATCTCAGTTTCCCTCATGAGTAACTAGAATTATAGATGTGAGCCATCACACCTGCCATGCAAAATACGTGGGGGGTGTGTGGAGGGAGGGTTCTGAGTCTTGAATTCAGCCTAGAAACAGTCCCCGAGCTCTTCAGCTCAAGGCTTCTGTCATACCCTTGAGTCAAGCCATATTTCCTGTTTTCCAGAGATTAATTGGAGATAAGAGTCTCAGGTCCTTTTGTGCCCAGGCTGGCTTTGAGCCTTGATCCTCAGATCTCAGCCTTCTGAGTAGCTAGGATTTAAAATACCTAAAGTGAGAGAGTGGAGAAGTTCAAAAAATAAATAAATAAAAACAACGCAGACTTATAACCTCAATTACATTATTAGAACTAAAAATTAAAAAAGCAACTCATCTAATGCTCCCCAAGCATTTCATTTTCAAGATGGTCTCGCAGTGTTTCAGGAGACAAACCGTGACTTTTTAAGAAGAAACTCAACTTAGCTCCTGCAACTAGGAGAGAAAAGTCCCCAGGCACCCACACATTCCTGGACCTAGGATATGGCACTGGACTGGTTGAACTTCTGTAACAATCCTACGTCACAGCATATCCTGGGAATTGTAGTCTCCTTTGGAGTGCAAATCCTCTAAAAGTGCTGGGTTTTTATTTTGGGGGGAGGGGTTTGTTTTCTCTATTTGCAGGACCTGGTTTCTCTCATTTTTCCTTGATGCTGGAAATGCTCTGAAGTACAGTTTTGCCTTCTGTAGGTCAGAGCCACAGGCCAAGTGCCCAGGATGTCTTCAGTGGACCTTGAGGGCCGTGACTTGAAGGGATCAGGCTACAGAACCAATGTCTGGGCTCAAGACCAGCGTTTACCTTCCTTGTGATCCTCCAGTCTGAGGTGGAGGATTTGTATAGGATTCATGAGTTTGTGCTGCTATTAGCCTTACCCTAAGTGTCTTCAGATGGCAGAAACTTGCTCCTGAAGCTCCTGTAGCATGTTGGGTGGTTCTCAGTCTCCATGACTGAGTGATTCTGCTGTTAACCCATGTGACCTTCTTATTCACTTTTCCTAGCGGTACGATAAGCAATTTAAAAACTGTAACAAAATTGTGAAGTGTGTGTGCGTACCTCGAGTCTTATTATAATTACTTTTTGGGGGGCAGATTTGTTTCTCCTAGAAGAGTTTCTGCTCTGCTACTGCCATGTTATCCTTCTTAGCACTGCTGACTCGCATTCACCCGTGTTAATACACAACCTTGTGTCTAGAGACAGTTCTACATTGGAAAATTGGAGGAGTGTGTGCTGGTCGTATGTTTTTAGGAAGGGAGCCAGGCAATATTTGAAGGAGGTTACACTATAATAGGAGTCTCCCTCCTAAGGACAAACTTGACCAGATCTGACAAGCCCCACACAGCAGAGGCAGAAAACCACAGGAAGAGGAAGATGTTTTTAACTTTCCTTGCCTTAAGCAATAATTGGTTCTCCCACGTGGTACTCTCCTCCAACACTCTCAATCATCTGGTGATGTTTGAAGTTTTATAACAACTTTTAGGAAATAAATTGAGCTGGCCTGAGGAATACTCCAGAGCCTAATTATTAGCCACGCATGAAGTCATAGTTTTGAGTGCAGGGACCTTTTCCACTTTATTCTTCTGTTCTTCATAAATTACAGTTTCTCCATTAGAATTATGAGCTGTTTTACATCACTTCAAATGAGACTGACTAAACTTGGATTCTAAAACAATTGATAAAATATAATTTATGGTCAAAATGATAGCCTAGTGGCTATTCATGAAGACCTGAGTTTGATTCCTTGGTACCACATACACAAAAAAAGCCAGAATTGTTGCTGTGGCTCAAGTGGTAGAATGGTAGCCTTGAGGAATGCCCAAGGTGCTCAGGCCCTGAATCCAAGCCCCAAGACTGGCAATAATAATAATAGTAATAAATATATAATTTAAATACAATAGAATGCCCTTTTTTGTGTGTTACTCCTTGTCCTTGAGGTCATGTTCTGTTCTGGGTACTGACTATTTTTGTTCAAGACTAATGTAGTACCACTTAAGCCACATCTCCTCTTCTAGCTATTTGTGATTATTTATTGCAAATTAAGTCTCTCAGACTTTCCTGTTCCAGCTGACTTTGATCCTCAGATCTCAGACATCTGAGTAGGTAAGATTAAAACCAGGAGCCACCAAAGCCCACTTACAATACTGACTTTTTTTTGCCAGTCGGGGCTTGAACTCAAGGCCTGAGCACTGTCCTTGGACTTTCTCAAGGCTAAAGCTATACCATTTGAGCCACAGCACCACTTCTGGCTTTTTCTATCTGTATGTTACTGAGGAATGAAACCCGGGTCTTCATACCTGCCAAGCAAGCACTCTACCACTAAGCCAAACTCCTGGACCACAATATTGACTTCTAAATAGAGATTTTATTTCTAATAACACACCCTGAAATAATCCAGGTGCAGTAGTTCACGCCTGTAATCGTAACTACTGAGGAGGCTGAGAAATCTGAGGATCTTGGTTCAAAGCCAGCCCAGGTACTAAAGTGTTGGGGACTGACTGTGGGGTCAGTGACCTTGGACCCGCACAATTGAGTACACAAGGAAGTAAGCTCTTATCATGATTTTGGGCTGTGTCAATAGCTTCTCATTTAACCTGTTTGGGACTTGATAGCTTCTCATTCAACCTATTTCAGACTTGATACTGTTTGTACGAATGTAGCCCCTGGCAGTTCCCTAGTTTAAAGATGTGTATTTAAGATTGTGAACTGGAAATAAACTGGGCTACGGTCTTGGGCGACAGGCTTCTTAAGCTGTGGCTCCTGATTTGGGCTGTAGCCCTCCTGAACCCCATCTGTTTGTCTCTCTTCTAATTTTTCCTAGTCCTTGCCCCCTATTTCAGGAACCCCAATCTGCGAACCCTGGTTTGCTGCCGGTTGGCCCCGGCATCTGGCACCCGAACAGGGACCCTGAAAATCTGGGACGAAGGCGAAGGACCCCCCCCTGTGGTGAGTAACACGTCGTAGGACTATTAGGAGAGTGTATAGTCAGGAGAAAAAATTATGGGTCAAGTTAATAGCTATATGTCATATTTACCGATCTTAACAGGCTTACTTGAAGCCCACGGAATGTGGTTGGAAAAAGGGGTGCTTCAGAGCTTCCTACAGTTTCTCGAGGAGGCATGCCCGAGGTCTATAGAGGAGGAATTCCAAAAAGCCTGGCAGCAGATAGGAAGAAGAATTAAAGATTATTATAATGTATATGGCCCCGAAAAGACCCCAGTAGAGGCTATTGATGTATGGAATTTAGTAAGTGAAGGCATAGATCCTCAACATGAGAATGCTGAACTTGAATTAAGGGAACTTTATGAATTAAAGGACCCTTCTGAAAAACCTGAGGCTGAGCCATATGCCGCAGCCCAAGAGAGTCTAAGTGAGATCTTGAAAATGGAACAACAACCAGTAGATATTGAGTATCAGAATTGAAATTTGAATATGAGGGAGGAAAGTTATGATGAGCCGATGGAGGACCGGATAGCTACGATAGAAAAGAGGTTAGAAGAAATCATGCATCTACTATCTAAAATGGGGAAAGAGCAGAGAGCCACCCCAGAATTAGGAAGGAGATATGACCCTCAGACCACTATGGTTTCTGATTCTAAATCCTACCTCTCACACCCACCGCCTCAGGCTGCAGCCTTACGGCCTCAATCCCTTTCTCAACCTTTAGGCAAGCCTAAAGGCCCTAGCAACAAGTCCCTTTAAACAGGCACTACAACCAGGCACAGTGCATCGCAATTAAACCTGACTCAGGCTGCTAGAGAGAGGGAAGGTATTTCAGGGCCTCGATGCTTCCCTAGTTTAGTTGATCATGATGAACAAGTATACCATCAGCCTGTTCCTGTTAAACTATTACAGGATTTAAAAAATGCCTGCTCCCAATATGGGCCAACTGCCCCTTTTACTCAAGTAATATTGGAGGCCGCGTGTGCTGGTATTGCATGCCCAAATGACTGGAAGCGGCTTGCCAGAGCATGCCTTAGTGCGGGAGAGTACTTATTATGGGAGACAGAGTTCACTGCACAGTGTCGGGCTAAAATTGAAACAAATAGGTCTAAGAACCTGCCTTACACTGTTGATCAGTTGTTAGGAGAGGGAACCTATAAAAACACCGAAGATCAATTGGGTTATGCAAAGGAGGCCTATTTACAAATAAATGCTGCGGCGAGAGAGGCTTGGAAAAAGTTACGCAATTCCAATCGTACAAAAAATCTAGTAGAAGTTAAACAGGGACCGAATGAACCTTATCTAGAATTTTTGTCTCGATTAATGGAGACTGCAGACTGCCTAGTACAAGATGAGAATGCAAGGGAGAGTATAGTTAGACACATAGCCTATGAAAATGCCAACGCCGCCTGTCAGGCGGCTATCAGACCCCATAGGAATAAGGGAGGAATCACGGACTTTATTTCACTGTGTGCTGATATTGGACCCTCCCATGTACAAGGCCTTACTTTAGCCGCCGCTCCTCAAGGAAAGACTGTTAGTGAGTCTCTAAAATATAGAGGTCAGCGGCATTCTCGGGATGCTAGACCCCCAGGGCGTTGCTTTTCTTGTGGACAAATAGGACATTGGATGACGCAATGCCCACGCCAGGCCAGGCAAAAGAGAGAAAAATCACCTGGCACATGTCCACGCTGTGGTAAAGGGAAGCACTGGGCTAAAGATTGCAGGTCAAGAACAGATCGCAATGGCCGCCCGCTTTCGGGAAACTGGAGAGGGGGCCAGCCCCTGGCCCCGCAAAACAATGGGGCAGTCCCTCCCTCTTCTCGGCCACAAGTGCATCTTCTAACAACCCCCCAAGATCAGTCTCCAGCCTCCTCCGTGCCACCCCAGGCAGTGCAGGATTGGACCTCTGTTCCTCCACCTGCTCAGTATTGACCCCAGAGATGGGGACACAAGCTCTCCCCACGGGGGTCTTCGGTCCCCTTCCCCCAGGAGTGGCTGGATTGCTGTTAGGGCGAAGTAGCTCAGCCCTTAAAGGGATATAGATTACACCTGGCAAAATTGACCAGGATTTTACTGGAGAAATCAAAGTTATGGCCTCTGCCCCGAAACACGTGGTATCGAACCCAGCCGGTCAAAAATTGGCACAACTAATACTCGTCCCTTTACCCCCCGGGGAGACTGCTAATTCCCCATGTGGACAGAGAGGATTTAGATCTTCTGATATCTATTGGGTACAAGGCATAAAACAAGAGAGGCCTGAGATGACTTTATTTATACAAGAAAAGCCCTTTAAAGGAATATTAGACACTGGAGCAGATGTGTCTGTGATATCTAAAAAACATTGGCCAGCCCAATGGCCCCTGACAGCCTCTATGACTTCCCTACAGGGGATGGGGTATGCAACTGACCCACAGCAGAGCAGTGCGATTCTTACTTGGAGAGATGAGGAAGGGCACTCTGGTCATTTTCAGCCATTTGTCCTGGATCATCTGCCAATTAATTTATGGGGTCGTGATATCATGGAAAAAATGGGAGTGTATATGTTTAGTCCTAGTGCTGTGGTCACTAAGCAGTTACTTGATCAAGGCCTCCTCCCCTTTAGGGGACTAGGCCGAGCAGCACAGGGGGAGCCAGAGCCACTCCAACCCCAGTCTCACTCACAGAGACAAGGATTAGGGTATCGTGGAGAGAGCTAATGGATTATTAAAACATCAAATTGCTAAAATACAGAAAGGAGAGTCATATCCCGCTACCCCTGTGAATATACTTAATCATGCTTTATTTGTTTTAAATTTTTTGAATTTGGGTTCAAATAATTTATCTGCTGCTCAGCGATTCTGGGAAAAAAGAGCGCAGCGTCCTTTTGCCTTAGTAAAGTGGAAGGATCCCCTAACTGGTGTTTGGCATGGACCCGATCCTGTTCTAACCTGGGGTCGAGGGCATGTATGTGTTTTTTCACAAGGAGAAAATGACACCTGCTGGCTGCCTGAACGCTGCGTTTGGATCGTGGAGAGTGACAGTGGCCATCCAAGCAGCGACTCACTGGGCCTACACCCCCAACCCTCCAGTGGTGCATCCTGCGACGTGGGAAGGACCTGAGTTATTTGTGCATGTCAATTGGGACTGCTACTGATCCACTTGTTCCACACATTCATATGAGCTGTGTTTCTCCCCCTTTTACTATTATGTAGGGACCTTTTAACATATTCATTGACTCTACACAATTTAATATGTGACATTATTTTGTCTTTACCATCCCTCTTCTTAATAACCTTTTTGTAAAAGATGCCCAGGTGAAAAGCAAAGGCCTCCAGAGGTAAGTAGAAGTCGGCCGACCCCCTTGTATGTCTACGTTTTATTTTATTTTATTTTTGTTTGTTTGTTTGAAAAGGTGCACTGTGGGCCTAAAACAGAGGCCTGGGTGGTCAAGGGACGCCTTGACCCCCCCTCCCCTTCTGAGTTTCTTGTCGATAACAAGGCATACCTGAGAGTCCCACCAGCAAGACATGTCTAAATCTAAAAATAACTGTTTGGTGAAAACATTCATTTGAGCTCATGTTTTTTGTGTTAAGTGTATCTGATTGAGTCCAATTTTCTTGTTATATGTCAATGTCTGATTATTTAAAAGTCTCCGTTTCTCTGTCTTGTTCGTGTTACATGTTTTTCCTTGTCCAGTTTTGTCTTTAAAATTGGTACCATTTCTAAGTATGGATCCTTATGGGTTTTCTGTGCATACTCAAGCACACATCCTTGTTATTTTTTTTGAACATTTCTGGGCCTAGCATGGCCGCTCCCCCATGTCTGCAGTTGTAACAAGCCCTGGAAAAATAAATTCCAGCTAAGTTGCCTTGCAAAAAGTTTTGTTTTGAACCTGGTTCTCATTTGTAAGAGTAAAATTGGCAAAACTCTCTTGACACAAACTTCCGGAAATTGAACGGCCGATATTAATTTTGCGCGCTTTGAGTATGAATGTTTGTGAATGAGTGAGTGAACATGTTCAGGGTTAAATTGTCAGCATGCTGTATAAAACAATGGATAAATTTATACTTAAAGACAATTGGGTAAATCTAAGCTTAAAACTTCAACAAAAATATTAGGTTTGAATGTTTACTATGCCTCAAAGGATTATTGCATTGTCTTAAAGAAAAACTGGTAAATATTATTCTAGATCCTGAAATCTGCATTTTATTGCAAGGCATACAGCTGTTTACACTGTAAACATTGTATCCTGTTTAGCACAGAGGTATTAGGGAATTTGGGATTTATTACCTTAAGTTAAAATTTGGAGACATGTATTAGAGATTCAAATGTAAAATTGTTCATTAACGTCAGAAACTTTGTCTGTCTGTCTTTTCTTGCAAACTGACACTAGAAATATAATGGTAAAATGTGAATAATGTGATTAGTATTTTAAAGGAATGTTTAAAGGTTTATCTCTGTATGATTCGGTTTCATGTTACTGGATTGCTTCTAAAAGGAGGCCTGAAGGCAAAGGGCGTTCCTTGAGCCCAAGGAGACCTGGAGAAAAGGGAGTGCCTTGAGCCCTTAAAGGTTTTTCAAATGCAAATGAAGACTAAAATGTTAAGTGTTTAAGTTTAAAAAGTGTAAACGTTTTAAAGAACATTAGAATTGGGTTTCTGAATAATATTTGAAAGTGAAGTTGTCTTAAATGCTTTAAGAAAGAGAAAAAGGGAAAATCAGGACTACCAAAATAACTTCCAGCTAGCCCATGGAGAAGTACAGCAATCCTTATTCTGATGTAACTTTGGCTTTTACCAGGTTCTAGGTAAGCTCATGCTTAGAGACTATTTCTGTGTTGACCACCTTGTTGCTTTAATTGGAGTAACGTGGCCTTTTGTAGGACTCACTGATCTGAAAACTGCAGTTCTGAGCCAACCCCGGGCAAAGCAAAGTCCCTGTGAGACTGTGGTGTCTAATCTGGCAGCAGAGTGCTAATTGAGGCAGAGTTGCTTTGGAGCTCAAGGTGGCAGAGTGCTAGCCTTGAGCTGGAGAGCTGAGGGACAGTACCCAGACCCCGAGTTCAAGTCCAGCAACCAAGCAAGTGAAATGCCCATGGGATGTTTATCCCTGTGTGGAGAGACACTACTGGGACTATGAAGTATCCAGATGCAGAAAGCCTCTGCGGTGATGGCAGAGATGGTGTCAGATCCTAGAGTCACTCGTGCTTGGCCATTCTATATTATTCAGAGCCGGGAGGTCATAGAATAGTTTGTAAGCATGCCTTACTAATGCCCATGCCTTTCATAACTGGGCAGGAACTTGTCAATCATCTGTGATAGTGGTAGTTTAAAGTTCTAACTGAGTAAAGTTTGATTTGACTCCAGCCACAAATTCAGGAAAGTTTGTGGATCTGACAACTAAAGCATTGTTTAAGGTTGCAGAGATTTAGTTCCCCAGACAATCAGGAAAATGCCTTGAACCTGGTGCGCTGGCCAGCACGGGTCTACTTCTGCACGGGCATGATTTTCAACACCTCGTCCTTGAGAGACGCCCCCAGGAAGAAGTCGATGTTCTCAGACTCCTTGTTGGGAAGGGAGAAACAGATAGATCTCCTCCAAAGACTTGATCTTCATGTCCTTAACCAGGCGGCCCAGCTTGGTAATGGGGATCCATTCCTTGTCTTCGGCTTTGCCTCCGCGAGCCCCGTGGCCTCGCCCCGGCCTCTCCCAGGACCGCGACCTCGGCCCCGGAGGCCACTACCGAAGCCTCCTCGGAAGCCGCCGCGGCCTCCGGGCCCTCCCGCTGCACCGGCGTCGTCCGCCATTTGGTGTCTTCCCGGAGAAGAGAATTAGACCAAGGGACCAAAGTCATTTTTGGAAAATGTGACAGGATAATTAGGGGTATAGAAAAGAGTAAAAATTGCACTTGTGTTTCTTTTAAAATAAAGACGGGGGAGATGTTGGGGACTGACTGTGGGGTCAGTGACCTTGGACCCGCACAATTGAGTACACAAGGAAGTAAGCTCTTATCATGATTTTGGGCTGTGTCAATAGCTTCTCATTTAACCTGTTTGGGACTTGATAGCTTCTCATTCAACCTATTTCAGACTTGATACTGTTTGTACGAATGTAGCCCCTGGCAGTTCCCTAGTTTAAAGATGTGTATTTAAGATTGTGAACTGGAAATAAACTGGGCTACGGTCTTGGGCGACAGGCTTCTTAAGCTGTGGCTCCTGATTTGGGCTGTAGCCCTCCTGAACCCCATCTGTTTGTCTCTCTTCTAATTTTTCCTAGTCCTTGCCCCCTATTTCAGGAACCCCAATCTGCGAACCCTGGTTTGCTGCCGGTTGGCCCCGGCATCTGGCACCCGAACAGGGACCCTGAAAATCTGGGACGAAGGCGAAGGACCCCCCCCTGTGGTGAGTAACACGTCGTAGGACTATTAGGAGAGTGTATAGTCAGGAGAAAAAATTATGGGTCAAGTTAATAGCTATATGTCATATTTACCGATCTTAACAGGCTTACTTGAAGCCCACGGAATGTGGTTGGAAAAAGGGGTGCTTCAGAGCTTCCTACAGTTTCTCGAGGAGGCATGCCCGAGGTCTATAGAGGAGGAATTCCAAAAAGCCTGGCAGCAGATAGGAAGAAGAATTAAAGATTATTATAATGTATATGGCCCCGAAAAGACCCCAGTAGAGGCTATTGATGTATGGAATTTAGTAAGTGAAGGCATAGATCCTCAACATGAGAATGCTGAACTTGAATTAAGGGAACTTTATGAATTAAAGGACCCTTCTGAAAAACCTGAGGCTGAGCCATATGCCGCAGCCCAAGAGAGTCTAAGTGAGATCTTGAAAATGGAACAACAACCAGTAGATATTGAGTATCAGAATTGAAATTTGAATATGAGGGAGGAAAGTTATGATGAGCCGATGGAGGACCGGATAGCTACGATAGAAAAGAGGTTAGAAGAAATCATGCATCTACTATCTAAAATGGGGAAAGAGCAGAGAGCCACCCCAGAATTAGGAAGGAGATATGACCCTCAGACCACTATGGTTTCTGATTCTAAATCCTACCTCTCACACCCACCGCCTCAGGCTGCAGCCTTACGGCCTCAATCCCTTTCTCAACCTTTAGGCAAGCCTAAAGGCCCTAGCAACAAGTCCCTTTAAACAGGCACTACAACCAGGCACAGTGCATCGCAATTAAACCTGACTCAGGCTGCTAGAGAGAGGGAAGGTATTTCAGGGCCTCGATGCTTCCCTAGTTTAGTTGATCATGATGAACAAGTATACCATCAGCCTGTTCCTGTTAAACTATTACAGGATTTAAAAAATGCCTGCTCCCAATATGGGCCAACTGCCCCTTTTACTCAAGTAATATTGGAGGCCGCGTGTGCTGGTATTGCATGCCCAAATGACTGGAAGCGGCTTGCCAGAGCATGCCTTAGTGCGGGAGAGTACTTATTATGGGAGACAGAGTTCACTGCACAGTGTCGGGCTAAAATTGAAACAAATAGGTCTAAGAACCTGCCTTACACTGTTGATCAGTTGTTAGGAGAGGGAACCTATAAAAACACCGAAGATCAATTGGGTTATGCAAAGGAGGCCTATTTACAAATAAATGCTGCGGCGAGAGAGGCTTGGAAAAAGTTACGCAATTCCAATCGTACAAAAAATCTAGTAGAAGTTAAACAGGGACCGAATGAACCTTATCTAGAATTTTTGTCTCGATTAATGGAGACTGCAGACTGCCTAGTACAAGATGAGAATGCAAGGGAGAGTATAGTTAGACACATAGCCTATGAAAATGCCAACGCCGCCTGTCAGGCGGCTATCAGACCCCATAGGAATAAGGGAGGAATCACGGACTTTATTTCACTGTGTGCTGATATTGGACCCTCCCATGTACAAGGCCTTACTTTAGCCGCCGCTCCTCAAGGAAAGACTGTTAGTGAGTCTCTAAAATATAGAGGTCAGCGGCATTCTCGGGATGCTAGACCCCCAGGGCGTTGCTTTTCTTGTGGACAAATAGGACATTGGATGACGCAATGCCCACGCCAGGCCAGGCAAAAGAGAGAAAAATCACCTGGCACATGTCCACGCTGTGGTAAAGGGAAGCACTGGGCTAAAGATTGCAGGTCAAGAACAGATCGCAATGGCCGCCCGCTTTCGGGAAACTGGAGAGGGGGCCAGCCCCTGGCCCCGCAAAACAATGGGGCAGTCCCTCCCTCTTCTCGGCCACAAGTGCATCTTCTAACAACCCCCCAAGATCAGTCTCCAGCCTCCTCCGTGCCACCCCAGGCAGTGCAGGATTGGACCTCTGTTCCTCCACCTGCTCAGTATTGACCCCAGAGATGGGGACACAAGCTCTCCCCACGGGGGTCTTCGGTCCCCTTCCCCCAGGAGTGGCTGGATTGCTGTTAGGGCGAAGTAGCTCAGCCCTTAAAGGGATATAGATTACACCTGGCAAAATTGACCAGGATTTTACTGGAGAAATCAAAGTTATGGCCTCTGCCCCGAAACACGTGGTATCGAACCCAGCCGGTCAAAAATTGGCACAACTAATACTCGTCCCTTTACCCCCCGGGGAGACTGCTAATTCCCCATGTGGACAGAGAGGATTTAGATCTTCTGATATCTATTGGGTACAAGGCATAAAACAAGAGAGGCCTGAGATGACTTTATTTATACAAGAAAAGCCCTTTAAAGGAATATTAGACACTGGAGCAGATGTGTCTGTGATATCTAAAAAACATTGGCCAGCCCAATGGCCCCTGACAGCCTCTATGACTTCCCTACAGGGGATGGGGTATGCAACTGACCCACAGCAGAGCAGTGCGATTCTTACTTGGAGAGATGAGGAAGGGCACTCTGGTCATTTTCAGCCATTTGTCCTGGATCATCTGCCAATTAATTTATGGGGTCGTGATATCATGGAAAAAATGGGAGTGTATATGTTTAGTCCTAGTGCTGTGGTCACTAAGCAGTTACTTGATCAAGGCCTCCTCCCCTTTAGGGGACTAGGCCGAGCAGCACAGGGGGAGCCAGAGCCACTCCAACCCCAGTCTCACTCACAGAGACAAGGATTAGGGTATCGTGGAGAGAGCTAATGGATTATTAAAACATCAAATTGCTAAAATACAGAAAGGAGAGTCATATCCCGCTACCCCTGTGAATATACTTAATCATGCTTTATTTGTTTTAAATTTTTTGAATTTGGGTTCAAATAATTTATCTGCTGCTCAGCGATTCTGGGAAAAAAGAGCGCAGCGTCCTTTTGCCTTAGTAAAGTGGAAGGATCCCCTAACTGGTGTTTGGCATGGACCCGATCCTGTTCTAACCTGGGGTCGAGGGCATGTATGTGTTTTTTCACAAGGAGAAAATGACACCTGCTGGCTGCCTGAACGCTGCGTTTGGATCGTGGAGAGTGACAGTGGCCATCCAAGCAGCGACTCACTGGGCCTACACCCCCAACCCTCCAGTGGTGCATCCTGCGACGTGGGAAGGACCTGAGTTATTTGTGCATGTCAATTGGGACTGCTACTGATCCACTTGTTCCACACATTCATATGAGCTGTGTTTCTCCCCCTTTTACTATTATGTAGGGACCTTTTAACATATTCATTGACTCTACACAATTTAATATGTGACATTATTTTGTCTTTACCATCCCTCTTCTTAATAACCTTTTTGTAAAAGATGCCCAGGTGAAAAGCAAAGGCCTCCAGAGGTAAGTAGAAGTCGGCCGACCCCCTTGTATGTCTACGTTTTATTTTATTTTATTTTTGTTTGTTTGTTTGAAAAGGTGCACTGTGGGCCTAAAACAGAGGCCTGGGTGGTCAAGGGACGCCTTGACCCCCCCTCCCCTTCTGAGTTTCTTGTCGATAACAAGGCATACCTGAGAGTCCCACCAGCAAGACATGTCTAAATCTAAAAATAACTGTTTGGTGAAAACATTCATTTGAGCTCATGTTTTTTGTGTTAAGTGTATCTGATTGAGTCCAATTTTCTTGTTATATGTCAATGTCTGATTATTTAAAAGTCTCCGTTTCTCTGTCTTGTTCGTGTTACATGTTTTTCCTTGTCCAGTTTTGTCTTTAAAATTGGTACCATTTCTAAGTATGGATCCTTATGGGTTTTCTGTGCATACTCAAGCACACATCCTTGTTATTTTTTTTGAACATTTCTGGGCCTAGCATGGCCGCTCCCCCATGTCTGCAGTTGTAACAAGCCCTGGAAAAATAAATTCCAGCTAAGTTGCCTTGCAAAAAGTTTTGTTTTGAACCTGGTTCTCATTTGTAAGAGTAAAATTGGCAAAACTCTCTTGACACAAACTTCCGGAAATTGAACGGCCGATATTAATTTTGCGCGCTTTGAGTATGAATGTTTGTGAATGAGTGAGTGAACATGTTCAGGGTTAAATTGTCAGCATGCTGTATAAAACAATGGATAAATTTATACTTAAAGACAATTGGGTAAATCTAAGCTTAAAACTTCAACAAAAATATTAGGTTTGAATGTTTACTATGCCTCAAAGGATTATTGCATTGTCTTAAAGAAAAACTGGTAAATATTATTCTAGATCCTGAAATCTGCATTTTATTGCAAGGCATACAGCTGTTTACACTGTAAACATTGTATCCTGTTTAGCACAGAGGTATTAGGGAATTTGGGATTTATTACCTTAAGTTAAAATTTGGAGACATGTATTAGAGATTCAAATGTAAAATTGTTCATTAACGTCAGAAACTTTGTCTGTCTGTCTTTTCTTGCAAACTGACACTAGAAATATAATGGTAAAATGTGAATAATGTGATTAGTATTTTAAAGGAATGTTTAAAGGTTTATCTCTGTATGATTCGGTTTCATGTTACTGGATTGCTTCTAAAAGGAGGCCTGAAGGCAAAGGGCGTTCCTTGAGCCCAAGGAGACCTGGAGAAAAGGGAGTGCCTTGAGCCCTTAAAGGTTTTTCAAATGCAAATGAAGACTAAAATGTTAAGTGTTTAAGTTTAAAAAGTGTAAACGTTTTAAAGAACATTAGAATTGGGTTTCTGAATAATATTTGAAAGTGAAGTTGTCTTAAATGCTTTAAGAAAGAGAAAAAGGGAAAATCAGGACTACCAAAATAACTTCCAGCTAGCCCATGGAGAAGTACAGCAATCCTTATTCTGATGTAACTTTGGCTTTTACCAGGTTCTAGGTAAGCTCATGCTTAGAGACTATTTCTGTGTTGACCACCTTGTTGCTTTAATTGGAGTAACGTGGCCTTTTGTAGGACTCACTGATCTGAAAACTGCAGTTCTGAGCCAACCCCGGGCAAAGCAAAGTCCCTGTGAGACTGTGGTGTCTAATCTGGCAGCAGAGTGCTAATTGAGGCAGAGTTGCTTTGGAGCTCAAGGTGGCAGAGTGCTAGCCTTGAGCTGGAGAGCTGAGGGACAGTACCCAGACCCCGAGTTCAAGTCCAGCAACCAAGCAAGTGAAATGCCCATGGGATGTTTATCCCTGTGTGGAGAGACACTACTGGGACTATGAAGTATCCAGATGCAGAAAGCCTCTGCGGTGATGGCAGAGATGGTGTCAGATCCTAGAGTCACTCGTGCTTGGCCATTCTATATTATTCAGAGCCGGGAGGTCATAGAATAGTTTGTAAGCATGCCTTACTAATGCCCATGCCTTTCATAACTGGGCAGGAACTTGTCAATCATCTGTGATAGTGGTAGTTTAAAGTTCTAACTGAGTAAAGTTTGATTTGACTCCAGCCACAAATTCAGGAAAGTTTGTGGATCTGACAACTAAAGCATTGTTTAAGGTTGCAGAGATTTAGTTCCCCAGACAATCAGGAAAATGCCTTGAACCTGGTGCGCTGGCCAGCACGGGTCTACTTCTGCACGGGCATGATTTTCAACACCTCGTCCTTGAGAGACGCCCCCAGGAAGAAGTCGATGTTCTCAGACTCCTTGTTGGGAAGGGAGAAACAGATAGATCTCCTCCAAAGACTTGATCTTCATGTCCTTAACCAGGCGGCCCAGCTTGGTAATGGGGATCCATTCCTTGTCTTCGGCTTTGCCTCCGCGAGCCCCGTGGCCTCGCCCCGGCCTCTCCCAGGACCGCGACCTCGGCCCCGGAGGCCACTACCGAAGCCTCCTCGGAAGCCGCCGCGGCCTCCGGGCCCTCCCGCTGCACCGGCGTCGTCCGCCATTTGGTGTCTTCCCGGAGAAGAGAATTAGACCAAGGGACCAAAGTCATTTTTGGAAAATGTGACAGGATAATTAGGGGTATAGAAAAGAGTAAAAATTGCACTTGTGTTTCTTTTAAAATAAAGACGGGGGAGATGTTGGGGACTGACTGTGGGGTCAGTGACCTTGGACCCGCACAATTGAGTACACAAGGAAGTAAGCTCTTATCATGATTTTGGGCTGTGTCAATAGCTTCTCATTTAACCTGTTTGGGACTTGATAGCTTCTCATTCAACCTATTTCAGACTTGATACTGTTTGTACGAATGTAGCCCCTGGCAGTTCCCTAGTTTAAAGATGTGTATTTAAGATTGTGAACTGGAAATAAACTGGGCTACGGTCTTGGGCGACAGGCTTCTTAAGCTGTGGCTCCTGATTTGGGCTGTAGCCCTCCTGAACCCCATCTGTTTGTCTCTCTTCTAATTTTTCCTAGTCCTTGCCCCCTATTTCAGGAACCCCAATCTGCGAACCCTGGTTTGCTGCCAGTTGGCCCCGGCACTAAAGGACCTTGAAACTCTTATCTCCAATTAGCCTCTAGAAAATGGAAAATGAGGCTTGACTCAAGGAAGGGTAGGGCGATATTCTTCAGCTGAATAACTCAGGGGTAGGGTGGTAGCCTTCAGCTGATGAACTCAGGGACAGCACCCAGGCCTGGAGTTCAAGTCCCATGTTTAACTAAAAAGCAAAATGAACAAACAACAACAAAAAAAACCCAAATCCAGTATTTTTCATCCTTGGCTGAGGATGGATGTTTGGGATATTTTATGTTGTATGGTAATTATGGTTATTAAGGAGGATGTCCAGGGCTCTTTACATGTTTAACCTAGAAATGAATTGTTTTTATATTGCCTACCATTTAGTGGAGTGTGGATTGGTCCTAGGTGAAGAGTTTAAGGTGTTAATTCAAACATAAAAGATTCTGCTCCCATAAGAAAGCTTTATGCAGGGCCAGAAGTTTGGCCTAGTGGTAGAGTGCTTGTCCAGCATACACGAAGATCTGGGTTTGATTCCTTGGTACCAAATACATAGAAAAGCCAGAAATGGTGCTATGGCCTAGGTGGTAGAATGTTAGCCTTGAGAAAAGCCCAAGGACAGTGCTTAGGCCCTGAGATCAAGTCCAAGACTGGCAAAAAGAAGAAAAGAATGCTTAGCCAGCATGGTGGCTCACACCTGTAATCTTAGCTACTCAGGAGGCTGAGATCTGAGGAGTTCAGCCTAGACAATGCCTAGACTCAGAGTCCAAACCCCATGACTGTCAAAAAAAAGAGAGAGAGAGAGAAAAAAAAAGAAAAAGATTTTTGCTTTTCCAACCCTTGCATCATATTAGTTGGTTTATTTTTTTATTTATTTAGCTTTCATTTTCTTGTGTGTGTGTGTGTGTGTGTGTGTGTGTGTGTGTGTGTGTGTGTGTGTGTGTTGGGGGGTGTCCTCGGGCTTGAATTGGGCCTGGGTGCTGTCCCTGAGATCTTCACCTCAAGACTATTACCCTACCCTTGAGCCAAGCCCCACTTCCCATTTTCTTAAGGTTCTTTTGTGTCCTGGCTGGCTTTGAACTTGATATTCAGATCTCAGGTTCCTCAGTAGCTAGGATTACAGGCATGAGCCACCACACCCAACTTGTATAATGTTTTGAATAGTAAAATCTGAGGCAAAATCACACAGGTTGTTTCCTGACTACCTCATTTGTGTTCTCTTCCAGCCATGCTTCCAGAGTCATGTGTTCATTCTCAACAGCAAGAAAGAATGAAAGGATCTCTGGTGAGTTTCTTTTTCTTACTTTGTTTTACATTTCATTTTATTAATCCAAGGGTGTTCAAGATGTGAAAACAGAAAAACATTCAGTTTTAGGAACTTGAGCAAACAGATTCAGGGACATGTGCATAAGTCACATAAAGATAGTTTAGCACACTTTAAAATCTGCACATTCTAAGTTGAGTGCAGATTTGCTTCAATTTTTTCATAGGTTTTTTTTTTACCTGTAAGAAAAAGTCATGGATGGGAGTTTGACCAAGTGGTAGAGTGCTTGCCTAGCATGCACGAAGACCCAGGTTTGATTCCTCAGTACCACATACATAGAAAAAAAAAGTCGGAAGTCGTGCTGAGGCTCAAGTGGTAGAGTTCGAGGCTTGAGAAAGCCCAAGGACAATGCTCAGGCCCTGTGCTCAAGCCCAGGACTGGCAAAAAAGTCACATTTGTTATATGATGCAGTGACACCTAGGAGATGAGGTCTCATAGAAAGTGGAGGTACTCTTCTATCTCGTCAAAAATCACATCCTCATGAGTAACAGTGTATTATCTTAATGAAGTCTTAGTGGAGTAGCTAAAATAGGGTGGTCATACATACATACCTTCTAATGTTCTAGGAAACTGAGTAAGCTGTAAGTATTTTACTCTCTAGGAGTGCTTCTTCGAATGTTTTGTGGTCTTTGTCTTATGTGAAATTTAGGCTATATTTGATTATGCAGTTTGTGGTCTTTCTAGAAATCCTTCTTTTTTTATGGTGTCTTCACAAGATTTTTTTCTCTAATTTCTGTCTTCATTGTCTGTTTCCTGCTCGGTAGCTTTTTTGATTTCTCTTCTCTTTTTTTGAATCTGTTTTTCTTTGTCTCTTTTTCTTTTACTCAGTCCCTCTTCCCTCCATATGTCTCTCACTTATTTTCTTTTCTTCGAATGATTTGTCTGGGAGCTAGTTTTCCTTCCTGCTTTCCTGATCAATTTTTGACTTCGATGACATGACTCTTTCAATTCAGATTTTTTTTTCTTGTGGGATGTGGGTCTTGAACTCTGGGCCTGGATGCTGTCCCTGAGCTCTTCAACTCAAGACTACCAACCTACCCCATGAGCCACAGAACCACTTCTGGTTTTCTAAGTGGTTAATTGGAGATGAGAGTCTCATGGACTTCAGTGCCTGAGTTGGATATGGGCTGGCTTTCAAAGTTTTGAACCAGCTTTGAACAGAGATCCTCTGATTTCAGCCTCCAGAGTAGCTAGGATGACAGGCATGAGCCATCACACCCTTTAAATTGATACTTTTTTATCAACACTGTAGGAAAATTGTTGGTAACTGTAACCCTAGACAATTGCAGGGCCATGAGTGTGGCCTACTGGTAAAGTGCTTGCCTATTACGCGCAAAGATCCAGGTTCAATTCCTCAGGACCGCATATGCAGAGAAAGCTGGAATTGCCAAGCACAGTGGCTCACACTTGTAATCCTAGCTGCTCAGGAGTCTGGGATCTGAGGATCACGGATCAAAGCCAGCCTGGGCACTAAAGAATGTGAGGCATTTATCTCCAATCAATCAATAGAAAATGGGAAGTGGCTATGTTGCTCAAGGGATAGGGCAGTAGCCTTGAGTTGAAGACCTCAGGGACAGCGCCTAGACCCAGAGTTCAATGCACAGGACCCACAAAAACAGAAAAAGAAAAAGCCAGAAGTGGTGCTCTGGCTCATGTGGTTGAGTGCCTGCCTTGAGGAATGCCCAAGAACAGTGCTCAGGCCCTGAGTTCAAGACCAAGGACTGGCAAAAAAAAGTCAACCTCATTCAAGGTTCAGTTTGCAGGCTTTGCAGCACTCAGAAAGAGGAAGAGGGTTGGGAAGGCTCTCTTAATCCTCTCCATAGTTGTCTGTTCTAACTCTTCCTTGGCCTCCTCTCAGAGTGGCATCAGGGTGGAGTTCCAACCTCTCAGAAGTTTTTACTTTCAGCTCAAATTCAGGCTCCCTACAAGAAATTTATTTATTTATTCATTTATTTTGCCAGTTCTGGCCTTGGATTCATGGCCTGAACAGTGTTCTTCGGTTTTCTTAAGGATAGAGCTCTAGCACTTGAGCCACAGAAACAGTTCTGGCTTTTTCTATGCAAGTGGTACCAAGGACTTGAGCCCAGGATTTCGTGTATGCTAAGCAAGCACACTACCACTAGGACAAACTATTGGTCCCCCTATAAGAAATTTCTGTGTACCACCTATAAATACCCAGCAAATAATTTGATTTCTCCTGATTGTATTGCCTTTATGTGGTCTAACCTCATTTGATGTGGTACTGTAGTTTTATTTTTTCTGTTCAATACATTTGAAGATTCTCATCCATTGCCAGTGTAAGATAGAAGCTGGTATTGATACTAAATAATGCAGTGAGTAGAGTTTTTATATTTGAAATGTCACTGTTGGCAAAATCTAACAGACATTTGCTTAGTAATTGCTTTTGATTTCTCAAGAAGTTCAGTACAAGCTAAAATGTGTGGCATATATAGACTGGGAGAAATGATTCAGAAATATGTGACTCATTTGAACAGGAGACAGTGAAAGATACAAAACTAAGAGCAGGATACACATTATAATAATTTGTATCTTTTGTCCATCTGTGTTTGTTCTTAATTCCATTTGTAGTGTAAATATCTAGGTAAAAACTTTTAAAATGTTTCCATACACTTAATTTGTTATTTGAACAGGAAAAGAGATATTTAGATCCCTGATAAATTTCACAGAATTTAGATTTTTCCATATTCTTTTTTGTTTTGTTTTGGGTGTTTTTTTTGGTGGGTCATGGAGCTTTCACTCAGCCTGGGCACTGTCCCTGAGCTCTTCAGCTCCAGGCTACCACCTTACTCTGGAGCCAAGCCCTACTTGCCATTTTCTAAAGGTAAATAAGAGATATGAGGCTGTAGCTCAAGGATACCGGCTAGCTTTCCGGTGAAGAGTTCAGGGACAGGGCCCAGGCCTATGAAACACAAACCAAAGAAAAAAAATAATTTTTAAAAAGGAGCAAAGCAGCACCATATATAAATTGTTTCTCAAAAATAAAAGAAAGGCAGTTATTCCCCAATGTATAAACAAAACAGTATTTGAAAAAAAAAGAGCTATAGGTATACTATAGGCAGTACTCAGCTTAAAACTGTAGCAATACATAGTTGGGTAATTTGAATAAATATTTCCTGTGATATAAAAAGAAAACTAAAACACAGACATTATTGGTCATTGTACAATATCGTTTTCTTAATATGTTAGGGAGAAATGCATTTATTTCTCACAAATCAATTTCCATTTTTATATTTTAAAATATCTAAGACTTAGGATAGAAAAGTAAAGTCCTTACCTTTATTGCACTTAATACCGACCATCACTACACATCCGATAATGTACACAGGAGGTTACAAATGTAACCAATGTCGAAAGTCTTTCAGATGGAAGTCTTACCTCAATTTGCATCAGAGAACACATACAGGAGAGAAACCTTATGAATGTAGTGAATGTGGAAAGTCTCTCAGCTGCAAGGCAAAACTCTGTGTTCATCAGAGAATACACACAAGAGAGAAACCTCATGAGTGTAACAGATGTGGAAAGTCCTTCACATTGAAGTCATATCTTGATAGGCATAATAGGACTCACACAGGAGAGAAACCTTATGAATGTAGTGAATGTGGAAAGTCTTTCACCTGGAAGTCAAAACTCTGTGTTCATCAGACAATACACATGGGACAGAAACCTTATGAGGGTAACAGATGTGGAAAGTGCTTCACATTGAAGTCATATCTTGATAGGCATAATAGGACTCATACAGGAAAGAAACCTTATGAATGTAGTGAATGTGGAAAGTCTTTCACCTGGAAGTGAAAACTCCATGTTCATAAGACAATACACACAGGAGAGAAACCTTATGAGTGTAACAGATGTGGAAAGTCATTCACATGGAAATCACACCTCAACAGACATATGACAATTCACACAGGAGAGAAAGCTTATGAATGTAACCAATGTGGAAAGTCTTTCGAATGGAAGTCTTCCCTCAATTTGCATCAGAGAACACACACAGGAGAGAAAGTATATGAGTGCAAAAAATGTGGAAAGACCTTCAGGTGGAAGTCAAATCTCGAGAGGCATAACAGAATTCACACATGAGGAACCTTATGAATGTAGAAGTCCTTCACTCAATATTCACCCCTCAGGAAGCATAAGAGAGTTCACACACATGAGAAACCTTAGCAGTTTTCTTCTTTGGAAGAAAACTCAGCTCATGTCACAGAACCAACAAAAGACAAAACCCTTAATGAATGTGGCAAATGTTCAGTATTTAACCCAGAAGGCACAACTCAGGATTTATCACTAAACACCCACAGTAGAGAATCCTATGAATGAAATAATAGGGAAAGTTTTTCAAGAAGTCATGCTTGAGTTTGCATGAAATCACACACACAGGATAGAAACAATATGAATATAAGGAATATGAAAAGTCCATCATAAAGGCATGGCTAAGTATAGAATGCATATAGGAGAGTAAAACCTGATGAATATTACAAACTTGGAAAGTGTTTGACCTGGAAGGGATACCTCTGTGTTCATCACAAATCTGATTCCCATAGAAGAAAAGAAAACTAATGAATAGAACAAATGTGCAATGACTTTTAATCAGAAGTCAGTCTTCAGTGCATTTCAGGACATACACAAGACTGAAATTCTGAGTAATGAAAAACATTTAGCTATATATAGAATCTCTGAATATGTAAGCATTAAGGGAAGTCTTCAAAACAGAAGTCATCCTTCAGCAAGCATTAAGAGCACTCACAGAAGAAATAAATAGCCTATAGGAAAACCTTTGTCAGAAACCTCTATAACAGGTGACTGTTTGGCTTACCTAGCAAGGATGAAAGCCTGGGTTCTATTCCTCATTACTACATAAGAAGAGCAAGCCAGAAGCAGCACTGTAGTTCAAGTGGTAGAGTGCTAACCTTGAGCAAAAGAAGCTCAGGTCCTGAGTTCAAGCCTGAGGAATGTCACCAAAGAGAGAGAGAGGTGGGCTAGAGGGGAAACTACTAATCTATACAGAGAAATCCTTTATGGCAGAGGTAAGCTAGGTGTAATGTGTAATGGAAATGACTCTTCAGCCTTCGGCACTTACTGAGCCAACCTTTGTCATTGTGTTTATTGGTAAGTACCTGAACATTATCCAAAGGAAGTGGACACAAACAGATGGCATTAATATTTCAGACTACAAGTAATTAAGGGAGTGAAGTTGTTGACTTGTGGCTTCTATAAAAGGGAATGGTTTGTGAAGTTGATTTTATTAACACAGTAATAAGAGCTCTGGCCCACTGAGACTGGAATAAGATAATTTCCACGATGGTCTGGGGAGTGGTAGATGGGGAAAGACTGTCACAATTTGAGCCAAGGACTTGAGAGCACCAATTTCTCCACTGCTCCCCTAAAGTCTGCTGCATTTGTGGTCCATGTATTAAAACACAAATGACTTACTGTTTCAAATTCAATTTTTGAAAGGAAGGTATGATGGAAGATACTACTCCTTGTTTTTTGAAAAATTTGCACAATAGGAAAATATTTCTCATCACATTTTGCCTCATTTTTGAAACATTCAGAAAACATGTAAGAACACACTTTTGGGGATCTATCTATCTATCTATCTATCTATCTATCTATCTATCTATCTATCTATATTGTGTGTGTGTGTGTGTGTGTGTGTCTGTGTACACAAGTCGTTTAGCTTGAACTTAGAACATAAGCACTCCTTAAGCATCTGTGCTCAATTCTAATGCTTTCCACTTGAGCCTCAGCTCTACTTCGGTTTCTTTGGTGGCTAGAGATAAGAGTATTAAGTATTTGATTTTGGATGAGTAACTCTAAAATGACTTCAGTGCTTCCTTTATATTTAATTACTCACTGATGATGAATCACATGTGACTTAGTGACTCTTAGCTTGTTCTTTTGTTCTGCTGAATGAGTTTTAATAAAACACCAGTGTTCATAATGTGAAGAACTTATGTTTATTCATTGTCCTCGAGGTAAAATTAACAGGAGGATGAATATCTTTCTATCACCACTAATTATTCCTTTAATGATCTCCCTTCAGAATTTTGTACCAAAGCACAACAAAGACATAGATTTGTTAAACTTACAGTAGTGAAAAAATTAGAAGGCTGGCTGGGAACAGTGGGTCACACCGGTAATCCTAGCTACTCAGGAGGCTGAGATCTGAGGATCAAGGTTCAAAGCTGGCCCAGGCACATAAGAACCTGAGAATCTTATCCCCAATTAACCTCTAGAAAACGGGAAGTGGGGCTTGGCTCAAGGGTAGTGCCTTGAGCGGAAGACCTCAGAGACAGCCCCCAGTCTAGAGTAAGGTGATAGCCTTGAGCTTAAAAGCTCAGGGACATGGCCCAGGCCATGATCAAGCCCCATGACACCCCCCAAAAATTAGAAACATGGAAAACATGAAGAACAGCAGCTAGTTAGAAGATGATTATGGAAATCCAAGGGATGTGGTCTGGTACTTTAACCTAGTGGTAGACTGCTTTCCTAGCATGCACAATGACCTGAGTTGGATTCCCTAGTACCACACACATAGAAAAAGCTGGAAGTGGCGTGGTGTTTCAAGTGGTAGAGTTCTGGCCTTGAGAAAGTCCAAGGACAGTTCTCAGGCCCTAAGTTCAAGCTCCAGGATTGGCAAAAAAAATCCAAGGGATTAGAGAGACAACTAGATATAGGGAGAAATGTGGTAGATATTTGAAGTACAGAATTATATTCCAGATTTTCATTGTGCAATGATTGCATATATAAAACCATATTACGTGTTTCTTTGTCATGACAACAGTCTCCTGGATGGTTTTGGCCGATAATACATTAAGCTAACATACACAGAGCAAATGCACAAAAAATCATGCATTTCTATTTCCTCTGCTATCTTATTCAATCAGCCACTCTCCTGTTTTTCCACTACCAATTCAGGTTCCCTTTGTTTTTCCACGTTGAGCCAGTTTCTTCCACTTCACTGATACTCAGGTGTAATGATTCTTAAGTTTGATGCCACATGTTTATTCCATTTAGTAAAATTAATGCTCTGAATAAGTTAAAGCATATTATAAACTATGTTGATAAAATTCCGGGCTAGTGAAAACATTTTTCTTGAATTCAGGTGTCTGGCACGGTAGTGGCGGTTGTTGGTGTCTGGGGGTATGAAGCTGGAGCTGCCTTCGAACCATGGATCCTGTTCCTCTTTGTCTGGGAGAAATAACTCCAAAGATGAGATTTAAATGGTGAGGAAAAGAAGATGCTCAGGCGATTTCTCCTAAACAAATGCTCATGTGGAAGTGCAATGGAGGCTGGACATATATGAGGCAGAGCTTAAGGGGGCTTCTCATGGCATTGAGAACATTCCTTGGGATTTCAAACATGCTACAGGTTAATTTAGATGGCCATTGTGAGATGGATGGAATAAGACTGGAGACAAGAGGAATGCTGGGATGTTGTAATGCTCTTGCATGAGTGGCTGGTGGCTCACTTGAGAGAACAAAATATGTTTAAAAAGAAATAAGAAATTTGTCACGATTAGATAATGCTTGTAATCCTAGTCATACTCAGGAACCTGAGATCTGAGGACTGTGGTTTAAGACTAACCCAGCAGGGGAAAAATGCATGAGACTCTTAATTCCAGTTTAGAGCAAGAACAAAGATTGAAGTAGAGCTGTGGCTCAAGAGCTAGAGGGCTACCTTGAGCAAAGAAAGCTAAGAGACAGCTCCAGGTCTTCAGTTCAAGGCCAGGAAGGTAAAAAAAATATGGGAGGAAGGAGGAAGGAAGGGAAAGATGGAAAGGAAAGAGAGAAGGAACTAGAAATTCAAAACTAGAGAATATTTAGAAATCATCAGTCCTTCTAAGAAAAGTGATGAAGTATGGGTTCTATGTGTGGTGAACTGGAAGCCCAGCAGTGACTTGTTTACCACAGGGTCACCATGATGAGCAAAGGATAGAAATCTGCATGACCCTCCTAGTGGATGGGGTTCCAGAAGAGAACCTCAGCTCCCATCCTACAGTTAGAAGCATATAGAGATGGGGAGGTTGGCATCACCTTGAGCTTATTGTGGCCCTCGGGACTGGAAACCATGGCTCTGTGAAAGCACAATGTTCTGGTTACTGAGCTAAGAGGCTGAGGAGAGCCAAGTCCTGGCCATGAAGAAATCAGGGTGGCAGCAGAGCAACTCTGCTGCAGTGTGTGTGTACTTGGCTGTTCCTATTCTGTCGTTGACCAGGCTGGAGGGGGCAATAGTGACTCTGTTGCATGGACATAAGCCCTTCATCAGGAACTTCCTCTGGGATCCTCATAAGCTACAGGGTGGCTGGTGGTGGGATGTGTCTGGGGTAGAAGTGACAGAGAGATGGACGCATGGCAAGGTGGGTAAAGAGATGAGAGGAATGATGAGAGCCCAGTGCTTTGGTTTCCAGGGTTAATGTGTGGGAGGTAGAGAGTCATGATGAAGGAAAGATGGAGGCAGGGGAAGTTGCTGACAGAGTGAGGCCATCTGTGGTGCCAGCCTGGCCATCGTCTGAAGCCCAAAGGCAACTTCCTTATCCCTCACTTTGTCATGCTCCTTGTGGAGGGAATGTCACATGTACCCAGAGCCATGGCGGTATGGGGTGAGGTGGCATCAGCACCTGGATAACCATTGGCCTTTACCTGGGTGAGGGGTGGTTATGGCTCCCTGGCTGGGTGGCCTGATAGCTGTGGAACAGATGTCTCCAGACCTACCAATGTCAGTGGCTGCTCTCCATCTAGGGTGAGGGCACCATGAATCATGAGGCCTGAACTCAGGTCCTGAGTACTGTCTCTGAGATCTTTTGCTCAAGGCTGATACTCTACCATTTGAACCATAGTATCATTTCCAGCTTTTTCTTTTCATGCAGACCTCTGATATCTGCAGTGCTGTGCCTGCAGGGAGGCACTCACCCCACAGACAGAGCCACCTGTGCTTTCACTGTGATTGCCCCCACCCTTCATCCCTACTCCTTGCACCCCCCTCTACTCCACTCACAGATCCTCTGGGAATGGGTGTCCAGCCTACCCATTCCAACATTCACAAAGGGTCTACAATTGTCTTCCAAGGGCCCATTCTTCTGCCAGCCAGAGCACAGACTGTGCACACCATGACAATCACAGAGCTCAAAGTCAAAGGCTGAGATGCAGAAGGGGGTGGCCCAGCAGCTGCCCAGGGCCCCTTGCCCATCCTGTGCATTCCCCAGCCTGTGAATTCCCCCACACCGCCCTTTGCAGGGAAGCTCCATGCCCACATTCTGATCCCTGGTCCCATCCAATTCCATTCTCCCTTGGATTGTGCAGACTGTCTATCATCAGGATCTAAAATTCTATTCATCACTTTATGTCCTTATCACTGATTCGCTGCTTTGGCAGGATCTCCCCGCTCCATGGAGAGTGGGCATGTCATGTAATCTCTGTGGAGAAGTTGCCCCAGGAGAAGAAATATGCACTTCATATGAGTGTTGGACAGGACAGGAGGGCTCCCTAGGACCAGAGGCCACAGGAGGGGTGCAGATGGGGGAATGCTAGGGGCCCCAGGGGACAGTGGGACTTAGGGCACAGTTGGCTCCTTCTGCAGGGTTGACACCGCTTCACAAACCCAACAGAATGAAGTTCACATTACAGATGTCAGAGACAGTGCAGATTGCCAATGGGTGCAGGGGTCACTGTCACCCCCAGATGCTGGCTGCATGCTGGGATGCAGGCAGAGATGTTTTCAAGATCAGATAATGAGGATGTTGCAGGGTGTAACCATTCTTTATAGATGACTCTCTACCTCTCTTGAGCTTAATCTCTATCTTTGGCTTTTCCTTGACAGTTAACTGGAAATGACAGTTTCATGGACTTTCCTTTCTGGGCTGGCTTCAAACAGAACCTGATATGTTAGCTATGCAGTTTTCAAACCATACCCTACTGAAGATGGGAAGCTTGATCCGCTGAGTTACTGGGTTGCACTTTGGGTCCGTACTCTATGCCTCATGGGAGGGGCTCATCATTTGTAGAGTAAGATCTCATGACCTCTAAAGCCAAATGCTACCTGAAATTTCAGGGTCCCACCCTATGTGTTGGGCCTGGGTGAATACTTCTCTGTGGTGCTGGGTCATCATCCCATGTCCTACGCTGGAAGTAGGCAGTGCCACATTTGATAAGAATTTCTGCCAGAGATTGTCACCTCATGAAAGCAGATTCTAAATTTGTATTTCATTTCCTGTTTTGGAAAAATCCCCTCCAAGTTCAACAGCCTCTGATCCACCTGCAGGCCCCACAACTAATGCACCCTTGAGTGTCCTAGTGGTATGCAGATCTAAGTCTTGAGGGAATGCTGGTTTAGTCCATGAATTAGCTAGATAAGTGATGACAAAGTTGTGGATTACTATGAGAACAATCTACGAAGCCCTGGAGGAGCATCAACCTGAGCCTCTGTGGGGCTAGAAATCTGACAAGACCTTCGAGACTGAGAAACAATCACATGAATTTGTGTTTGGCATCCAGACCAGAGAGTGCATTTCTTAGCTGTCAGCCAGTACAGGGGAGGATATGAATAAGTTGCTGGAAAGCATCTGTCAGACCCCTGGCTGGGGGCAGGTGGAGAGAACATAGGAAGGTAGATAACATGGATGTGGTGGGGACAAAAAAAAGGGTAAACGAGGCAATGGAACCAGGTACTGGAAACTCAAGCCTGTAATCCTAGTTACTCAGGAGTTTGAGAGCTGAGTATCACAATTCAAAGCCAGTCCAGGACAGAAACTCTATGAGAGTCTTATCTGCAATACACTACTGAGTGCAAGAAGCTCAAGCGCAGTGACAGCACCGAGGCTCAGAGTACAAACCCCAGGACTGGCAAGAAAAACAAAAGCATCAAAGGACAAGGAGCTGGCCAATAGTTAGAGGGACTCTATCTTGACAAACCATAGAATGGAAAGTTGCACTCTGAAGACTTGCACAGAATCTGGAAATGCCTGAGACCTATCTATGTATGTATCCTATCTGTTTGTCTAAATACATATGCTTTATGCGTTTATATATTAGTATAGAGAGACAGATCAATACATATGACTATATATATATATATATATATAGCCCGACACTTATGGGTGGATGGTATAGTGTGTGTGATTTGTGGATGGCTATTTCTGTTTAAGATAGAAAATATGTAAATATGTTTAAAAATATTGATAAAATATAGATAGACATAAGCTCTTGGGAGAATCTGAAAGGACAAGATTATTCACAGGCACCTTTATCCTTATGAATTCCTCAGCAACTTTTAATTTTTTTCATTATTTTCTTTCTTTTTTTTGAACCAGTACTAAGGATTCCTCTCAGGGACTAAGTGCTGCCAATTACTAATTTTCTCATGGCTGGTAGAAGAGGAACTGAGCCACAGTTCCACTTTTGCCTTATTTATTCGTGCTTAACTGAAGATAAAGATTTCTATCAGTGACTTTCTTTCAGGGGCGGGCTTCTAACCAGGATCCTCAGATTTCAGCCTTCTCTATAGCTACAATTAACAGTATGAGAACCCAGCACTGGGTTTCAATGCACAGGGCAAGAAACTGTGTGAATCTCTCAACTCCAATTAGATACAATAAACTAGAAATGAAAGACCAATACCTTTGAGGAAAAGACGTTGAAGGATAACACATAGGCCCTAAAGTAAGCCCTAAACCCTATACACATGTGTGAATGCACACACTGGAAGATATACACACACATGCACACGCACACAATATTTCAGGCAATATTGTATCTTGAATTACTATCCAGATATTGGACAACAGCATAGCAACTTATGAAATCTGTTTTTCTTGTCTACATTGAGGGAAAGCGATAGGTCACAAGATGCAGAAGCGAAGACTTCAGAGGCAAATGCTGTGAGTGAATAGTTTGTAAAAAGCAGATTTCCTTTCTTTCCTTTTTTTTTCTTTTGTTTCTTCTGCCAGTCCTGGGGTTTGAACTCAGGGCCTGACCATTGTCCTTGAGTTTTTTCAAGTCTAGCCCTCTGCCACTTGAGCCACAGTACTACATCTAGATTTTCTATCTATGTGGTATTGAGAAATCAAACCCAGATCTTCATGGATGCTAGGCAAGCACTATACCACTAGGCCAAACTCTAAATCCCGATATACTATTTGTAAATAATAATCATCATCATATCAAAATATCCTTTCTCCTACAAAGAATGAACACTTATCTATGTGTGTAAGGCTTTTCTTAAATTTCACCAATACTTCTGTGATTTTCCCACTTGAATTTTTTACAGATGACAGCACAGATATTCATCAGGAAAAAAATAGTTTAAGGTACAGAAACCTAACAATGTCCTAGTAGATTGATGTCAAAAATATTTGCAAGATGGCCTTGATGTTTGATCTAGTGGTAGAGTGCTTGGCTACCACGCAAAAAGACTCCGGTTTGATTCCACAGTACCATATACATAGAAAACGCTGGAATTGGTGTTGTGGCTCAGTGGGACAGCTATAGCCTAAGGAAAGCACAAGAACAATTCTCAGGCTCTGAGGTCATGTCCCAAGACTAGCAAAAACAAAAAAAAATGTGCAAGAGGCAAAATGCAGGCTGAGAAGGCACTGTGAAGCAAACTGGCTTGTGAAGGGTAAAGGCAATAGTGACAGTTAAGTTTGGATCTTACCTAAGAAAGGCTACTTGAGCCTGAGACCAGGCTAGTACCAGGAACTTGTTAAAGATTTGGGATTTGACCAAAAAGGTGTGCTGTTTACTACCTCCATATGTGAGGTGGGAAGGGAGATTCAGCCTCCAGTATGTCTTTGGGGAGGTCTTCTGTGAGCAAGGAGCTTTGGTCACTGAGCCTTGAAAGGTGACCCTACCTTCCTGGTAACCAAGCCACTGTATCTGACAACCAGCTCAAGCCATCTCACTTGGCCTGTGGCTCAGGAACCAGAAAGATGTTGCTGTGTTGTTGCCAAACATCAGGAGACTCAGGTCTCAGGCATGAGAGATGTGGATGTCTCACTCGAAGATGTAGATGCTGGATCAGTGCCAACCCAAAATTCCAGTATATCAGGCCTTTCTCTCGAAAGAAAGCCAGGAAAATCCAGGGCAACTCAGATGAGGTATATTCCTGAGAGGAAACCTATTTGACCCTATCATCCTCCCCACACACTACAACCTTCTTGTTGCTTTCATGTATATATACTGAGATGACAGTTTGTGGCGTTTTCAATCTATTCTATCCCAATTCCTCAATGTGAAGTGTGCTCCCATTTCTGTGTTTGAATATGAACTGTTTTTGCCACCATAGTGTGATGGTGAGTCAGCTCAGACTCTGAGCCTTGTAACCTAAGGATCCTAGAGGAAGGCCTGTTGGAGATGCTGCTGATAAAGCTGATCCCTGCCTACCAGGAAGGTGATCTCTTTTATGTGGGAAATTTCCTGCACAATTTCAGACAGTGGGAGACAATGGAGCAGTTGCTGGAAATTCTCTTGAAAAAGTGAGTGTTCCTCCTCCAAACCCAGGCTTGCTTAGCCTCTCCTGGCTGAGTTTTGGAATACTTGGCACCTCTCTGAGCCTGTTTGGTTTACTGGGTGTTAACAGGGGAGCGAAGTATGACAAAAGTGCACAAGCTGACTACTTTATTAGGACTGGGCACCATGCCATTTCATTTTCCTCACAAGCTCCTGCAGTCTCAGGAGTGTGCTTACTGAGAAGTTGGATTTCAGGCATGAGTGAGTGGCACCCAATTGCAGCCCTCACCTGGTGAGGTCCTAGGAAATCCCATTTCCCAGTAGGAAATAAGGTTTCAGTAGCAATGCGGAGGCCTGTGAAGTACTGGAGACAGAGGAAAAGCTGGGGGCTGTATCACTTTTGAGCCATCAGGGAGGGATTGTGATAACTTTGCCTGTGGAACCTCAATGCATTTACATTTTGTTTGTGGTCCAGTGCAGCCACTTGAACTTGAACCCAGGTCTAAATGCCGTCCCTTTGGTGTTCAAAGATTAGCACTGTACCATTTGTGTCATAGGACCAGTTCTGGCTTTTTGCTGCCTAATTGAAGACAAGTGCCTTTAGACTTTTACTGTCTAGACTGGCTTTCAACTGTGATCTTTGGATCTCAGCCTTCTGAGTGGCTAATATTAGAGGCATGAGCATTTACTTCTTTATTTAGAGCATTATTTATTTATTTATTTAGAGCATTTACTTACTTAATTTGAGATGTGTTTACTTTGGACAGATGCATAGAGGCATCTCTCCGAAGCTTCTGGAAGTGGGATGTAAAAGTCACTCTGTTCTCATGTGTCTCTTCCCTCCTCCCAGCATATAAATGCACATCTCTGCAGAAGAGCCACAGCATTAGAGGCCTAAAAGACAGGAGCTTTGGTAGAAGGCTCAGGATGGAGAGAGAAGGCTCTCACTTTGCTTGTTCCCAATGTGTCTCCAGCATTCTGTGTTCCATAACTTTAATGTGAATGGACTTCTACCCCAGTGATTTCTACAAGTTCAAGAACTGCCACACCCTTACACAACTCAAGCTCTATATGAGGTTCCACATGCCGGCTTCGGAACTGCTCTTCTGATTACACATCCTTTTTGACCAGCTGGAGGAATGTGTGACCAATAAGACCAAGAAAAAGAAGATGACCTGGTCTGAGCACCTTAGAGTTTGTGAGTAGGAAGCCCACGTGGTCTAGGTACTGGTTGGCCATTGATTCTCCCCAGCTTGGCAAAATGCCCTTTATGGATGGTGTCAGCCAGGTAATGTCTGTCCTCTGTTTGAAAGGACTCAGGCATAAGAACTCATTAGAAATACCTACATCTCCTCAGTGTTCAGTCCAAACTCCAAGGCTACAGCTTCCTCCATTAGAGCCTCATGGAAGTTGAGTGACACTTCAACTTGCAGCGTCCACTCTGTCCACTCTGTACCTATTTACATTCTTAGGTTTGGGTCGTCGTGGAAGAGCTTATCCTGAACTCCAGATGAAAAACCCAACAATGGAGCTGGAGACTGTTGGAGATGGAAAATCGTCACTACACTCCAGAAAGCATGGGCCTTCTGTAGAAAATACCAAACAGGTTAGGAGTCCTCTGGATATACCTTGTTCTCTGAACCCCATGTGTGACAGTTGAACTTGCAGATACTCTGGAGGATGAAAAAGAGCAGCCAGATTTCCTTCCATTTCCTTTCACAGTCCACCCAGAGTCAGTCTACGTGACTCAGAGCGATACTCCACTTATTGTGCAGGCTAAAGGGCCACATGCTGGACTCATGGAAAATGTCCCCATCTTATGTGTGAGGGAAGCAACAAGTGTAGTCTCAATACTGGATTCATTGGAGGAAAATGAATCGATCCTCACAGAATATCCAGACCCATCCGTCTCACTACAGGAAAACCAATCTCCACTTGACAAACCAGAATCCATCCCCCTCTTAACTCAGGAAGGACATTCTGTTTCTCATGAGGAAGGAGACATTTCTGAAGCCTCTGAGGTAGCATTACTGCCTGAGGGCAACTTGGAGGCCAGTCTGGATTTAGAGCTTCCCTGTCCCCTTCCTAAAAAGACATCTCTTTATCTTGCTCTCATGATTGTCATCAAGTATTCATTGTATTTACTTTTCTAACTATTAAAATCCCATTGATAATATTGTGTATATTTCCTCACTCCTTATTATACTGTGTTTTACTTTCCAGTTACAATGTGAGGCTCCAGACACATAGGTCCTGGGTGGACCAAAAACAAGACAGGTCTTGACCTGTACAAGATAACCTTATTGGATATACACGAAACAATCAAATGCATGGAATCACCAAGAATCCAGGCCATGCCTCCATGGAGAGACAGGTCAGCTACCAAAGCTTAAGGACAGAGCAGATGCCCGGAAAGTTATTCTGTCAATTCAGAGAAGGGCCAGAGTAACTGTAGTATTATGTGGAACTCTGTTCTGTGAGTTCAAGTCTGTTTATATATCCATTGAGCTTTCTACAAATATTTAAGAATATTAGAACTCCACAATATTATCAAAAATCTACTTTGGCCTTGAGTGTGGCCTAGTGGTAGAGTGCTCACCTAGTATACAAGAAGCCCTTGATTCAATTCCTAGGCACTGCACACACAGAAAAAGCCAGATGAGGCACTGTGGCTCAGGTGTCAGAGTGCCATCCTTGAATAAAAAGTGGCCAAGGACAGTTCCTGGTCCCTAAGTTCTAGCCGCATGACCAAACAAAAAATCATACCATTTTTCATACATTTGAATTCGGTCTGATTTATTTAACCCTACTTCTTTTTTGCCAGTCCAGAGTGTGTGCCACCAAGCCAAACTACTGGTCCCCAACCTTATTATTTTTAATCATTTAATTTTTTTACATAATCACATTTTATGCTGTCTGTATTAATACCGTAAACAGTATGCTTAGTGTAATTATGGTTAAGTTAAAACATAAGAAATTAATATCTAAAATTTCTTTTTTTACTAGTTTTATACCATTAGTACAATTTTATGAGAAAAGTTTTCTATAATGTTTATTTTACAGTTCAAGTAATCCATTTTGATAAATATATCAACCTATTCATTTATTTCAATACATTTCAAACTATAGTTTTCAATAATGAAAATACAAATGTATTTGTTGTAAATGAAATTTATGACTTGGGGAGGGGATTTGGGGGAAGGGAAAGAGAGAAAAGGAGGGAGGAAGTAACAGTGTTTACAAGAAATGTACTCATTACATATGTAATAGCAATCTTTTTGTATATCACCTTAACAACAAAATTTTAAAAACATAATAATTTTAAACGTCTACTTTGGGCAGAATTTTTTGACAGTCCTGGGCTAAACTCAGGTCCTGAGCACTGTCCTTGTTTTTGTTTTTGTTTATTCTTAAGGCTCGAGCTCTTTCACATGTGCCACAGCACCACTTTTATCTTTTCTGTCCATGTTGTGCTGAGGAATCGAACTTGGGTCTTCATTCTGCCTAGGCAAGAACTTTTCCAAGACTTAACTCATGTCCCCAGTGGGAAGGAAGTTTTTCATAAAATATGTAGAAAATATGTACACTAAGGAAAAGCCATTAAAAGTAGAAGAGAAAATATTTACTTATATAACGACATGCCAGTATTATGGCACATCTCTGTAATTCTAGCTTCAAGAGTGGCCTGTTTGGACTGGGAGTTGGCTGGCTGAAGTGGTAAAGTGCTATCCTTGAGTAAACCATAGGACAGTGCTCTGGCCATGAGTTGAAGCCTTGGGACATGCGAAAAAATAATAATTTAAGGCCAGTGACTGGTGGCTCACACTGGTAATCCTACCTACCCTGGAGGATCAAGGTTCAAAGATGGCCCAAGCATAAAATCTGTGAGACTCATCTCCAAATAATCCAGAAAATTTGTAATGACAGTGTGGCTCAAGTGGTAGAGCCCTTGCCTTGAGCTGAAGAGCTTAAGGAAAACATTAAGGCCCAGAGTTCAAACCACATGACTAAAAAAAGAAAAAGAAAAACAAAGCCCTATGCTAAGGCTGGAGTGTGCACTAGTGGTAGTTTGCTTGCCTAGTATGCACAGAGCCCTGGGTTCAATTTCTCTGTACTACATATACAAAAAAAGCTGGAAGTGATCTCAGAATGTTGGGTTCTGAGAACTACAGTTCAAAGCCAGCCCAGGCACTAAAGTCCATGAAACTGTTACTTCCACTTAAGCACCAGAAAAGCAGAAGTGGCACTGTGGCTCAGGTGTTTAGCGTTGTAGCCTTGAGCTGAAGAGCCCAGGGACAATGCCCAGGCACACAAATAAAGTCTCACAACAGAGAGAGCGGGAGAGAGAGAGAGAGAGAGAGAGAGAGAGAGAGAGAGAGAGAGAGAGAGAGAGAGAGAGAGAGATTGAGAGAAGCATCAAAGAGCCAGGCACTGGTATCTGAAGCCTATAATTGTAGCTTCATATCTCTGGCCATAAAAGAAATGCAAATCAAAACAACTTTGAGATTCCACCTCAATCCAGTCAGAATGGCCATTACCGAGAAATCTAGTAACAGATACCGGTGGGGAAGTGGCCAGGGGGGATCACTACTACACTTTTGGTGTGAGTGTAAACTCGTTCAACCACTAGGGAAAGCAGTGTGGTGGTTCCTCAAAAGACTAAACATAGGGAGTTAAGAGTCTCCCCATCGGACAATAGGGACGCTGCTTAGCATTCTCTGACAAAAAGAGAGAACCAGGGAGTCCCACGAGCCAACTTTCTAAAGAAATCCATGACAACAAACTCAAAAAGCAACGGAGAAGGACTCAAACCAGAAAAGAAATCCAGATAAAGCTCACAGCCAACTTTCTCAAAGAATTTGGAACTCGAGGACCCCTCCCCCACTCTCGCCCAAAGCCGCGGAAAGCCGCACCAGACCAAGCTGCGAAAAGCGGCTTGAGCTGGCACCGGCTGCACGCGGGGAAAGCGGGAGCGGGCACGGGCTCTAATCCACGAAAAGCGGCGGCAGTGTAGGGCACCAGGCTGGGAACCCAACGGCTGCAGAAACCAGCACAGAACCGGGCCAGCGAACAGCGGAAGCAGCGGAACCCAGACGCGGAACCAGACAGCAAGCAGCGGGACCCAGACGCGGAACCAGACAGCAAGCAGCGGGACCCAGACGCAGAACACAGGCAGCGGCAGAGACCCGAGGGGAGTGAAAGACCCCACCACCGTGGAACACCCGAAGACGGACGCAGAGGCGTGAGTAATACAGCGCGTCCCCAAACACATCGGGAAAGCGGAGTGGGTAACAAGCAATAGAACTTAATTCAGACCCCAACATCCCGCCCCGAGAAAGACTGCCGGGAGCAGGGGGGCAAGGAATTTAGAATCCTTTCCCTCCCCTCAACAGCCCCCTCCCTCAGGCCATTGACTGGAGATTGACAGGCGGGCTACCCATAAGACCCAGCACCCCATCAAGGGAGGCGTGGCTGTCCCAACTCCCACCCGCCCAACAGGCTCAACCCCCAGCCCTGTGACTGGAGACTGACAAGCGGGCGGACCCTAAGACTCAGCACCCCACCAGGGGAGGCGGAGCTGTCCCAGCTCCCACCCGCCCACCAGACTCCTCACCCAGGCCACTGGATCTGGAGAGTAGAGGGCTTTGAGACCCTGCCTTACAAAAGTGGGTAGTGGGTGCGGGTAAATAGGAGCCAGCATCTGCCCCCCCTCAATTCTCGAGCTGGGCATCCTCCAGCTGGAAACCCTGAGCAAGACACCACCGAGGGCCGCCCCCACAGTCACAGACTCTGACAAAGCAGTGGAAACACAGCAGGGATCTGAAGGGCCGACCAGCAGCCAAGCTCCCCTTCTGAGAACCAAAAAGGCGCACTTGGAGCCCACGCCCCCAGCTGTGCCCCGCCCCTGGGAACAGAGGGGCCTCCTGCTGGTCCTGCTGAGATGTCCTGAAACTCTCAATCCCCAGAACCTTGGCTTGGGGCTGCCCCTGGAAGCAGCACAGGAAAACGTCCACCAACCGCGCCCAGACAGAAGCTCACAGATCCATACCATGGTCCACAGTGAGACCACTGGTTGGGCTAAGAGCTAGTCGCGCAGCAACACAAAAGTTTTATTCTAATACTTTCCAAATACTCTACCTACTTACCCCCTGACCTCTCTCATTCTATTTTTCTATCTCTGGACCTCTGCTCCTCTTTCAACCCTTATACTGCATGGATCTACACTTGATGGCTGTTGAGCAACATTGTATATCTAGGTGTTTAATTATCCTCTAGGCTCAGAGGGACTTAAAGACAATAGAGATTGGATTGAGAGGCTTATTGTTTTGAATATAAATTGCTTATCAGTGAAAAATTAGACTAGTCGGTAACTACACGAAAAGAAAGAGTGATAACACCAATCAAAACTCGTGAACATCTAGAGTCTGCCAGCTACAGGGGTCTAGGTTGGTTATATCTGAAAAACTATAATCGTGTTTAGTATTAATCTTGCTCCCATTTTCAAATGGGCAGAACAAGAAACTCAAGAAAAATATCAAATCAAGAAACAACACCTCCCACCACCACCACCCAATGTAAACAGCCAATGGAACAGTCACTGGCAAGCCTAGAGGAGTGTCTTCCAAGTGCTGTACAAATGCAATTGATAAACATCATTAATGAAAAATGTGAAAATATAAAGAAAGAGATAAGGGAGGAAGCCATAGCTGAACAAGAGGAAACCATAAACAAGGTGATAAGTGAAAAAGAAGGAGCCATAAAGGAAGCCATAATAAAGGCTGTTCAAAGAAAGATGGATGAATTCATAGAATCCACAAATAAAAAGGTGACTGAACTCCAGCAAATGTTCAAAGAAAATAAAGCTACTGAGCTAAACACTCAAATGGAAATCAAGCAGCTACAGAAATCCATACATGATCTAAAAGAAGAGATGCAAGGCATCAAAAATGAGCAATTAGTAGCAAGGGAGATGAAAAATAAAGTAGATAGCTTTGATAGCAGGTTAGACAATGCAGAGGAGAGAATTTCCGGGGCTGAAGATAATTTAGGTATTATAGAGAAAGAACAGAAAATGAGTCAATCCAAATCTAGGAAAAATGAGAGAGCGCTTCAGGAGGTCTAAGATACAATTAGGAAGCCTAATTTAAGGCTAATTGGTATTGAGGAGGATCTGGAGAAAGAGGTCAATGGTATTGGAAATATACTTCAGGGAATCATCTCAGAGAATTTCCCAAATATCCAGAAGGGCAGACCCATCCAGATACAAGAAGCTTTTAGAACCCCAAACAGACCTGACCAGAAAAGAACATCTCACCGCCACATCGTAATCCGAACTGGATCAGTAGAAACCAAAAAAAGGATCCTAAAGGCAGCCAGGGAAAAGGGTTCAGTAACCTATAAAGGAAAAACAATCAGAATCACCCCAGATTTCTCAGCAGAGACCATGCAAGCAAGAAGTGACTGGAAGCATATATGCCATGCCCTTAAATCAAATAACTACCAACCAAGAATACTGTACCCAGCTAAGCTCTCATTCATAACTGAGGGAACAATAAAAACATTCCATTCCAGGGAAAAGCTGCAACAATATGTCGCAACAAAACCAACACTACAGAGAATTCTGCAAGATGTTCTATACATAGAAAACCAAAATAAAGGCAATATAGGGAAAGAAATGGCACCTAAACAGCATACCATCTAAGGACCACAAGAACTGTCAAGACACAGGCCCAAATAAAAGCTTTTCAAAATGGTAGGACCTAATAAATATCTCTCAATAATAACTCTCAATATCAATGGACTCAACTCTCCAATTAAACGGCATAGGCTGTCTAGTTGGATCAAAAAGCAAGAGCCATCGTTCTGCTGTCTTCAAGAGACACATCTTACCCAAAAAAACAAGCATCTTTTGAAAGTGAGAGGTTGGAATAAACTCTATCAAGCTAACGGCCCCCATAAACAGGCTGGAGTTGCCATCCTCATATCAGATAAAATAGACTTCAAACCAAAATTAGTAAGAAAAGACAAAGAAGATTACTACATACTACTAAAGGGATCTTTCCTCCAGGAAGACATAACGATCCTAAATATTTACACACCCAATCCCGGAGCTCCAAACTTCATCAAGCAAACTTTACTTACACTGAAACCATACATAGATCGAAATACAGTGATTGTCGGTGACTTTAACACACCACTCTCGCCTATGGACAGATCAACAAGGCAAAAACTCAACAGAGAAACCTTAGAACTGAACAGCTATATAGACCAACTAGATCTAACAGACATCTGCAGAATATTCCACCCAGCAACAACACAATATACGTTTTTCTCAGCAGCACATGGAACATTTTCCAAAATAGATCACATCTTAGGCCATAAAACAAACCTGGACAGATTCAAAAACACAGAAATTATTCCATGCACACACTCAGACCACAAAGGCATCAAACTTGAACTGAACACACACCTCCACCAACGAAAACCCTGTAACTCATGGAGAATGAACAACACATTGTTGAACCACCAATGGGTCATTGAAGAGATCAGAACAGAAATCCAACAGTTTATGAAATTTAACAGTAAGGAGCACACAAACTACCAACCCCTTTGGGACACAGCAAAGGCAGTACTCAGAGGAAAATTTATAGCGATGAGTGCCTACAACAACAAGTTGGAAAAATTGCAAACCAACAAGTTAATGTCCCACCTTAAGCTCCTGGAAAAAGAGCAACAAACCAACCCTAATCCCAGTAGAAGAAAGCAAATAATTAAAATCAAAGCAGAATTAAATGATTTGGAATCCAAAAAAACTATCGAAAGAATCAACAAAACAAGGAGTTGGTTCTTTGAAAGAATTAACAAAATTGACAAGCCCTTAGCAAATCTTACCAAAAAAAGAAGAGAGCATATCGAAATAAACAAAATCGCAAATGAAAATGGTAATATCACGACAGAAATTACCAAGATCCAGAATATCATGAGGGAATACTTCTCAAACCTTTATGCCAACAAATTTGAGAACCTAGATGAAATGGATGAATTCCTAGCCAATATTAACATAACCACACTGAACCAAGAAGAACTAAGCCAACTCAACAGGCCTATTTCAAGCTCTGAAATAGAAATGGCAATTAGAGAACTTCCACCTAAGAAAAACCCAGGGCCAGATGGATTCACAGCTGAATTCTATAAGGTCTTCAAAGCAGAGCTCACACCAATACTCCTCAAGCTCTTCAACGAAATTGAAAATGAAGGTTCCTTACCAAACTCATTCTATGAAGCCAGTATAAACCTCATCCCCAAACCAGACAGAGATTCATCAAAGAAAGAGAAGTATACACCTATATCTTTGATGAACATCGATGCAAAACTTCTCAACAAAATACTGGCCAACCGTCTACAACAACTCATCAAAAAAATTATACACTATGATCAAACTGGATTCATAAAAGGGAGGCAAAGCTGTTTCAACATACACAAATCAACTAATATAATTCAACACATCAACAGGAGCAAAGTCAAAAATAACATGATTGTCTCAATAGACGCGGAAAAGGCATTTGACAAGATCCAACACCCCTTCATGTTAAAAGCTCTGGAGGAATCCATGGAACATTCCTCAATGTAATAAAGGCTGTGTATGAGAAACCTACTGCTAGTATTACACTTAATGGTGAAAATCTAAAGCCATTCCCTCTAAAATCAGGAACGAGACAAGGATGCCCACTCTCTCCACTACTCTTTAACATAGTACTAGAATTCCTAGCCAGTGCAATAAGGCAAGAAGCAAGCATAAAGGGGATCCAAGTAGGGAAAGAGGAAATAAAACTATCCCTCTTTGCAGATGACATGATTCTGTATTTAAAGAATCCTATAGAATCTACTCCCAAGCTCCTTGAGCTGATCCAAAGCTTTGGAAGAGTAGCAGGCTATAAAATCAACCCTCAAAAATCAACTGCCTTCCTTTATGCCAACAGTGAGAGGAACGAGGCAATAATCAGGAAAGAAACTCCTTTCACAATAGCCTCAAAGAAAATAAAGTACCTAGGAATTAGCTTAACTAAGAATGTAAAGGACCTTTTTGACGAAAACTTCAAAACCCTAAAAAAGGAAATTAAAGCAGAACTAAGGAAATGGAAAAACCTCCCATGCTCCTGGATTGGAAGAATCAACATTGTGAAAATGACAATCTTGCCAAGAGCTATCTACAAATTCAATGCAATACCCATCAACAACCCAATGTCATTCTTTAAAGAAATAGAAGAGGCAATCCAAAATTTCATATGGAATAATAAAAGACCCCGTATAGCAAAAACACTTCTTAGCAGAAAGAACAGCGCTGGAGGAATTTCAATTCCAAACTTTAGACTCTATTACAAAGCTATAATCCTCAAAACAGCTTGGTACTGGCACAGGAACAGGCCTGAAGACCAATGGAATAGAACTGAGGACCCAGATATTAAACCACAGACCTATGGCCACCTAATCTTTGACAAGGGAGCCAAAAAAATAGAATGGAAGAAAGATAGCCTCTTCAACAAGTTGTGCTGGCAGAACTGGTTAAGCACCTGCAGAAAACTAAAGCTGGATCCTTCTTTGTCACCTTGCACTAGAATTAACTCCAAATGGATCAAAGACCTGGAGGTAAAAGCTGACACACTGAAAACTCTACAGGAAGGAATAGGACATACACTAGGCCTCCTTGGCACAGGTCGAAACTTTCTTAATAAGGACCAAGAATCACAACAAATCAGAGAAAGGCTGGATAAGTGGGACTGCATTAAACTGCAGAGCTTTTGTATGGCAAAGGACATAGCTAGTAAACTAATCAGGAAGCCTACAGAGTGGGAGAAGATCGTCACCAACCAAACAATGAACAAAGGCCGCATATCTAAAATATATCAACAACTCAAAAAATTGAATCACTCCAAAACTAACCTCCAAAGTAACAACCATCCCATTAAAAATGGGCCAAAGACTTAAAGAAAGTCTTTTCTGAAGAAGAAACAAAAATGGCCTATAGACACATGAAGAAATGCTCAACATCTCTGGTCATAAAAGAAATGCAAATGAAAACAACTCTAAGATTCCACCTCACTCCAGCTAGAATGGCCAGGATCAGGAAAACGAATGACAACAGATGCTGGAGGGGATGTGGCCAGGAGGGATCACTACTACACTGTTGGTGGGAGTGCAAACTCATCCAACCACTATGGAAAGCAGTGTGGCAGTGCCTCAAAAGGCTAAACATAGAAATCCCTTATGACCCAGCAATTCCACTACTTGGCATTTACCCAACCATCCAGAAACAAGGACATACTAAACCCACTAGCACAACAATGTTCATTGCAGCACTATTCACCCATAGCAAAGATATGGAACCAACCTAGATGTCCCTCAGTTGATGAGTGGATCAACAAGTTGTGGTATTTGTACACAATGGAATTCTATGCTGCTGTCAGAAAGAATGACATCGCCCCATTTGTTAGGAAATGGAAAGACTTAGAAAAAATCATATTAAGTGAAGTAAGCCAGACTCAAAGGAACTTAGGCTCAATGGTTTCCCTCATTCGTCATAATCAGTAGAAACCTTGGGCTCTACTAGCAGAGATTTGCAATAGAGCAAAATCTTGATACATAAGGACATATAATGTGAAGCTAATTAAAAGGACCTCCAGGATAGTGAAACAAAAGCCATATAATGAATGATTGTTGTCCTTAATGTACTATGTTGTCTCTCATCTCCTTTGCTGTCCCTTGTTATCTCATATTGGTATAGTATCTCACTTTTTTATCTGATATATTGAATGTATTTTTTATTTGGATATTTGAATTTGATAGGGAAGGGGGGAAAACCAAGATGGGTGGGGGGTGTGGGGGGGGAGGGAAATGGGTACCAAGACATGTGAAAGGGTATCAATGTATGTGAATTAACGCACCTTCTATCTGGCAAATATCATGTAACCCTTTTACTAATTACAAAAAAAAGACTAAACATAGACCTCCCCTATGACCCAGCAATTCCATGACTTGGCATCTACCCAATTGTCCAGAAATAAAGACATACTAAAGCCACTATCACAACGAGGCTTATTGCAGCACTATTTACCATAGCAAAGATATGGAACCAACCGAGATGCCACTCAGTAGATGACTGAATCAAGAAGATGTTATACTTATACACAATGGAATTATATTCTGCCATCAGAAAGAATGACATCACTGCATTTATAAGGAAGTGGATAGACTTGGAAAAAGTCATATTAAGTGAAGTAATTCAGACCCTAAGGAACATAAGCTCAATGGTTTCCCTTATTTGTAATGATTAATACACATCTAGGACTCTCCTAGCAGAGGATTACAATAACTCAAAAACCTAGGTATATAAGGTCATATAGGTTGAGACTAAATGAAAGGATCTCTAGGATATGGGAACAAGAGCTGTAACTTGTGTCGTCGTTGTTCTTAATCTTGTGTAATTGTTTTCCTTATTCTACTATGTTATTTCTCATCTCTTTTTTTGCCCTTTGGTTAATCTCAGATTGTTACTGTATCTGATTTTTTACCTGGCATATTGTATATATGTTTATTTGTTTATGTCAAATAGGAAAGGGAAGGGGGGAAACAAGATGATGGGGAAGGGGTGGGGAGAGGGAACTGGGGACAAAAACATGAGGAAGGGAATCAATGTGTGAGAGTAATGCAACCTACTACCTGTAAATGCAATTGTAAACCCTCTACATATTACCCTGACAATAAAAAGGAGACTACAGAAAAATATCTGTAGAAAATGATGCTGGATGATGGAAACAAGACGCCCAACTACAGATGAATAGATACAAAAAATGAGGCACACACACACATACACACACACACACACACACACACACACACACACACACACACAGAGAGAGAGAGAGAGAGAGAGAGAGAATGGAATTCTACATAGCCAACAGACAAGATAAAATATTGGCATTCTCTGGGAAGTAGATGAAAAGAAAAAAATTATATTAAGTGAAGTAAGCCAGACTCAAAGGAACATAGGCCCAAGAGTCTCACTCATTTGTCAAATTCAGTAGAAACCTTGGGCTCTCCTAGCAGAGATTTACAATAGAACAAAATCTAGACACATCATGCCAAATAATATGACACTAAATGTAAGGACCTCCAGGATAAAGAAACAAAAGTCATATAATTAGTGATTGTTGTCCTTAATGTACTATGTTACCTCTTATCTCTTTTGCTATCCCTTGGTTATATTATATTGTTACAATATTTCACCTTGTTATCTGATATATTTCATATGTGCCTAATTGGTTATTCGAAATTGGATAGGGAAAGGGGGAAATCAAGATGATTGGGGGTAAGGGGGAGGGAAATGGGGACCATGTCATTAGAGGAGGTATCAAAGTTTGAGAAGTAATGCACCTTCTATGTGGTGAATATAATGTAACCCTTCTATAAATTATAATAAAAATAAATACATAAGAAAGAAGATCTGCACAGAAAAAAAATAATAATGGCATTTTTGGGGAAGTGGATGAAATTAGAGTGAATCCTGTTGAGTGAGATAAGTCAAGACCAAAGGAACAAAAGGTGCATGGTATCCTTAATATATGGTTATTAGATTCAAACGTACTAGAGCAATGACTCCATAGTTGGTACCCAAAGTTATGGACATAGTTTTGGAGATACAAACATAACTACATAGTCATAAAAATCTGTGATAGACTATATACTCTATAGACATGTGTTTTATTATAGATTAATCTGTATCTATGACATACAAAGGGTCAGCTTAATTTTTACTCTATTCTAAAATCTATGTGCCAGTGATTGTATAGAGATTCCCTTCTTGAATACTTGTTTGTTAAACATGACATTTGAAATATGATGTAAAAATCAATGTTAATAAAATCTTAAAGAGGCTGGAGGTGATGACAACTAATGTATTTGCTCTAAGTGGTACAGAAATTTTCTTAATGAATCAAGGGGTTTTATAACAATTGTTTAGGATTTTGAGTGTTCTACAATCAATGATACTTGTGGAAAGATGATATAGCTGACTGTGTAGATGGTATGAAGACATTACTGGCCTAAATGCAGAATGAACCATTGGTAAGTGGCTGTTAGCTGTCCAGATTCTACTGGAGTATGTGGAATGAATTTATTAAGCATAAAGCAGGCTCTTAGTCAGATGAGGATCGAGATTATGTGGTTCCATGAGATGAATGAGGAAAGATTAGGAAAAATCTGCTCAGATATCCAGATAGGCTATCTAAACTGAGGTATATGGGTTCCTTTTTTTTCTTTCTTGGTAGGTAGCTTGAACTTTGGACCTGGGCAAGGTCTCTTAGTTCTTTTTGCTCAAGTCTAATGCTGTACCGGTTTTAGCCACAGCTCCACTTAGTTTTTTGGTGGATAAGTGGAGAGAAGAAACTTACAGGTTTTTTTTTTGCTTGCAGTGGCTTTGAATCACCTTCTCCCTGGCTAGCTAGAATGACAATTGTGACCCTCCAGCTACTGGCTAGTGATTTTTTGAAAATTGCATTTACTTCAAAATCACATAACTGGTTCCTAGCAAAGTTGTGAAGCGTGACTCAAATGTGACAATCAAAGAATTTTGTCACTTTGACACACTGTGCTGAATGTTAGAAATCTACCACTTGAGGCACAGTGGCACTTCCAGCTTTTCTATTTATGTGGTGCTGAGGAATGGAATCCAGGTTTTCATACACGCTAGGCAAGCACTGTACCTTTGTACTACATTTTCAGCCCAATTTTTTTATGTTTTGTTTTTTCAATGTACTGTATGATGTTCTTTCTTTTTCTTTGCTTTTTACCTCTTTTGTTCTTTTTCCCTTTAGTTTTATCCTCTGTAGTCACTGTGTTTAATTCGGTACCCTGTGTCTTGTATATATGTTTATGTGATTTGGGAAAGGGAAAGGGTATAATAAAATGGTAAAAAAAAAAAAACAAAGGAAAATGTGTGAACCAATTGAATAGTGATACTTGGAAGACACTAAACGGAAATGAACTGAACAACCTGGGTGGAGAGGAGGCTGAGGGTCAGAAAACCGAGAAAAACGAGGGAGGGGGTAACAATTTTCTTAAGAAATGTATTCATTACTTGTGTAACCGTATGCCAACTGTATATTGACAACAAAAAAATTAACTTAAAAATAATTTAGCGGGCCGGGAGTTTGGCCTAGTGGTTAAAGTGCTTGCCTAGCATGCGTGAAGACCTGGGTTCTATTCCTCGGTACCACATATAGAAAAAAGCTGGAAGTGGTACTGAGGATCAAGTGGTAGAGCTCTAGCCTTGAGAAAGTCCAAGGACAGTGCTCAGGCCCTGAGCTCAAGCCCAGGACTGGCAAAAATAATAATAATAATAATTTAGCCAGGTATGGTGGCTCATATTGTAATTGTAGCTACTCAAGAGGCTGACATCCGAGGATAGCAGTTCAAAGTCAGCCTGGGCACTGAAGTCCATGTGACTCTTACCTCCAATTAACCACCAGAAACCCAGAAGGGGCCCTATGGTTCAAGAGTTAGGGCAGTATTCTTGAGCTGAAAGCTCAGTGGCAAAACCCAGGCACAGAGTTCAAATCCCACGACTTGAATGATGAATGATACTAGCCAGGCTCTGTGTGCTCACACTTGGAATCCTATCTACACAGAAGACAGATGTCTCAGGATCAGGTCTGAATCCAGCCCAAAGTAATTCCATGAGATTCTGATTTACGGTGAACTACCAAAAATCTGGAAGTGGAGATGTGGATCAAGTGGTAGAACACTAGCCTTAAGCAAAAAAACAAACCAAAACAGAACAAAACAAAAACATTTAAGGACAGTTCCCAGACACTCGCTTCAAGTCCCAGAACTTGCATAAAACAAACAAAATGTGACGCTGAGTCCTCCATCATTGGGCGTTATAGTTCAATATATTTGATATGAGTCTTAGCAATTAAGTCCCTAGCAAATGCTCTGCCCTGAAATTCTGCTTCATACCTGATTCATACAATTTCAGCATCATTACTATCTCCTCCCAGTTAGCATAGCAGTCTACTACTGAAAATTTGAAAAAAATCGTTTGAGTAATCCTAATAAATCTGTGTATCATTTGCACACACATCAAATCAGCAGCAGCTATCTTCTACTATTATCTAAATGTATTTAATCCCTTCTTGAGTTAATGAGCCTTAAAAATTGAAACCTATGGAATAGTTATGAACCTAACAGTCACCATTCTTCTACCTAATATTGTAATATAAGTTTATAAAAGCAGGAACTATTCTGAAGTGTGCAGATGATAGCTTATAATTATAATATTCTCATGAAGTAGGGTTTACAGAAATATGTTGCTTGCTTTGGGAAAGCAAAGGCAAGGAAAAATGATATAAGTAAGTTCCCTATTTATCAGAAGGAAAATACTATTGGGTTTAGATCAACTTCATTCATCCCGTGCTGATGAAACAAATATTAACAATTTCAGAGGCCAATCACTTCATCGTGATGCACAATCAGCCAGCTTAGATCAATCTTCCCAAAAAGGAAAAGGAATAAATGAGAAGCAATTAAGGTTTCCAAAATGAAGTAGCTGGTGGTAGCAGCTCACCCTTGTAATCCTAGCTACTGAAGGCCTGAAATCAGAGGATGTGGATTAAAAGTCCGTCTGGGATGAAAATCTTCCTGTCTGAAACATCAGTTCTGTGTCCACAGCCCAGCTGATGCACTCTGCCCACCAATTACCAAATACCAAAGACCATCTCCTATCTGAGATACTAGCACACTTACACATTGTTTCCTCTTTTGGAGATAGTTTAAACATGTATCAGAAACACTTCCCTGGCTTCAGAGTGGAAGTGGAAATATGTACTCACTAGAAGCCCATCTGGTAAATTACAGTCAATTATCTTTCCTCACATCTTGTCAGTTAGATTGAACAATGAGTGTTTGGATCAGAAGAGATGTGTATGAGCATACAGGTTGTAAAAGTACTGTAATCCTAGCTACTCAAGATAAGCTGAGATCTGAGGATTCCAGTTCAATATCATTCCATGCCATAAATTCCATAAGATTCTTACATCTAAATTAACCAGCAAAAAACCAAACGTTGAGTTGTGGTTAAAATGCCAGAGGCCTAAGCTTTGCATAAAAGTGCTAAGGGGTATCATCCAGGCCATGAATAAAGCCACAGAATGGGCTCACATACGCAAGAACTAACCCTGAGCACAACACAGGATACGCATATGTTTGGGAGGGATGCAGATGGATAGGATGCTGATTTCATTTACCTAACATTTAGTCTCAACCATTCTGTACAGAGCAGCCCTCTCTGTGAAAAGTCCTAGGTAAAAATGGTCTCAAGATCAGCAGATACACAAGTGGTAAGAAAGCCCTAGGACAGTGATAATACCCTGAGTTCAAGCCCCAAGACTAGCAGGAAAAAAAAAGTTCCTTAGTATCCGTGACAAGGAGATTTAATACTATGCTTTTCAAAAAAACAAGTAAAGCAGGCTGGTGGCTCATACTAGTAATCCTAGCTACTCAGGAGGCTGAGATCTGAGGATCAAGGTTCAAAAACAGCCTGGGAAATACAAAGCCTGTAGAGACTTATCTCCAATTAATCACTAGAAAATTTGAAGTGGGGCTTGGCTCAAGGGTAGTATAGTAGTCATTTGCTGAAGAGTTCAGGGACAACACCCAGGCGCAATGGTAGGGTGGTAGCCTTGAGCTGAAGAGCTCAGGGACAAAGGCCAGGTTGAATTCAGGACCCACAAAAAAAAGAAAGAAGAAGAAAGAAATTTAATTGATAAACCATTCCTTAGTAAGAAAGACACACGTCAACAATTTCTCTCAATTACTTGTCAAATCTGGAAGGAATTCATGCCTATTTTGTGTCCAAATCCTTTGGGTAGTTTTCCAGACATGTTCACTCACACAATGAGAGGATGAAAATGTTGGATCAGTGAGTACTCAAGAATAAAGAATTGTTTCCCATTATACCTGGCTTGCCTCTGCCATGAAGGATTTCTCTGTATAATTTCCACAAGTCTTTGGAAAAGATCTTACATTGGGTTTCTTTCCTGTGTGAGTGCTCTAATGCTAGCTGAAGGCTGACTTCTGGTAGAAAGACTTCCTCCAATGTTTACATTGACAGAGATTCTATCATATGTCTAGGTCTCTGTCAAATACCTGTAGAGGTGTGACTTCTGGTAAATGTTTTCCCATATTATTATACTCAGGTTCTCTTCTGTGTATATTCTCAGATGCATTGAAGACTGACTTCTGAGTAAAAGTCATTACACATTTGCTCTATTCATTAGTTTTCTTTTGTTCTATGTGAGTCAGTTTTTTGTTGGACACAGTGGTATGGCTTCCAGGTGAAAGAGTTTGCACATTTGTAACATTTAGAACCTTTATCTTTTTTGTGTATTCTGTCATCACGACGTCTTCTTGGTGAAGGATTTTCCACATCTGTTACATTCATATTTTCTCTCCTTGGGTGTGTGTCCTGATGCAAACTAAGGTATGACTTCTTCTTAAAATACTCTCCCACGGGTACAAAGTTTAATTATATGGGGAGTAAATTCTGGTGTACTTAAGTAAAAAGACTGTGGTTAGCCATATTGTATTGACTATAACAAAATATCCAGAAAAGACTTTTGACAGCAGCTTATCATTACAACAAATAAAGCTTATTTTATAATGGTAGATATATTAAAAATGTTTTCATTTTGAGCATGAACTATATTGGTATGTCTCTATAAAAATTTAAGTAGAAAAATTTAAACTGACAGCTTCTGGATTTGCATTTAACATTTCTTCTTCTTTATTCTGTATTTCAGAATGAATGTAAGAGCCCATAGTAAAAATATGCTAACCTCTTCCACCTAAATAAACTAAATTCTGATGAGGTATTGGATAAATGAGCAGAACAATCTTTCCCAATCTCTACTTTTCACCTCCCTTCCTGTATTCAGACTATTACCAAAATGTTGGTTTATACTTTGACACCTGAGAGAGGACCTGGTTCACATACGTTCAATGTAATGGAAGGAAAGACAGTCATAGACATGACAGTGTGGCAGATGTGAATTTAAATTAGGAACCATCTGAAATAAGTAGAAATAAATCTATGAGGGCTGATTTGAAAGATTGAGGGTATTGACATCTGTGATCAAAATGGTTTCCCTCATTTGTCATAATCAGTAGAAATCTTGGGCTCTCCTAGCAGAGATTTGCAATAGAGCAAAACCTTGATACAAAAGGCCATATAGTAGGATGCTAAATGAAAGGATCTCTATGATATAGAAACATAAGCCATATAATGAATGATTGTTGTTCTTAAGGTACTATGTTATCTCTCATCTCTTTTGCTGTCCCTTGGTTATCTCATCTTGTTACAGTATCTCACTTTGTTACCTGATATACTGGATATATTTGTATTTGGTTATTTGAAATTGGATAAGGAAGGGGGGAAAACAAGTTGAGGGGTCGGGGTGGGGAGGAGGGAAATGGGGACCAAGACATGTGAAAGGGTATCAATGTATGGGAATTATTGCACCATCTATCTGGCAAATATCATGTAACCCTTCTATTAATTGCAATAAAAATACATGAAAAAATACTCTCCCACATTTATTCATTCATATGATTTCTTTCTTCTGTGTGTCCAATGATGATCCCTGGGCTGTGCCTTGTGGGTGGATTCCACATTTGTTTCATTCAAAAGGCTTCACTCCTGTATGTTCTCTGAGGCACAATGGAATGTGACTTGTGCTTGAAAGACAGTCCACGTTTATTACATAAGGATGATCTCCTATGTGGAGATGCCACATTGCTTATATTCATAAAGTTTCTCTTCTGTGTGAATTCCCTATCATTAATTTATTTTGGTCAGTCCTGGGGCTTGAACTCAGTCTGAACACTGTCCTTGGGCTTTCTCAAAGATAGAGCTCTACCAATTGAGCCACTTCTGCCCTTTTCTATGTATGTGGTACCAAGCAATAGGACCTGAGTCTTCACGCATGCTAGGCAATGACTCTTACCACTAGGCCAAGATCCTGACTCAGAACATGAGAGTCTTATCTCCAGTTAATCACTAGAAAATGAGAAATGGGGCTTTGTGTCCAGGGGTAGGGCAGTAGCCTTGAGCTAAAGAGCTAAGGGAACAGCCCAAGACCTGTTTTCAGCCTATAAGTTTAAACCCTAGAGCTAGCAAAATAAAAAAAGTCTCAAGGACTCTCCTGTCACATCTCAGATCTCAGCCTCCTAGCAGCTAGGATTACAGGCAGGTGCCACCACTGCCAGGTTTGAATAACTTTTGTGTCATCCCAGGAATGTGGAATCCCCACAACACTGGTAGCAAAAACAGACATGTGTTCAGAACTTAGTAGAGTTTATAGGTAAATAGTTTCTCTGAGACATTCCAAATTATTACTTGATACTGATGCGTTAATGGGTCCTAGGGATACAGCAAATCACAAATGAAGACACTGTATCAGGACATTTACAATGCTTTCTAAGATGTTTTTACTCTCAGTGTGTATATAAGTTTTATTACAGTCTGGAATATAATGATCTACTATAAATAGAGTCTTTTGTTATTATATAGGTGATGTACCTAGGGATTATAGTTACATTTAAGTCAGGTAAAGAGTACATCTCTTTTTTCTTCCTTTCTGTCTGTCTTTCTTTCTTTCTTTCTTTCTTTCTTTCTTTCTTTCTTTCTTTCTTTCTTTCTTTTTTTCTTCTTTACTTTCCTTGCCAGGCTTGGACTTGAGCCCAGGGCCTGAGCACTGTCCTTGGGCTTTCTCAAGGTGGGAGCTCTACCACTTGTGCCTCAGCACCTCTTCCAGCATTTTTCTATGTACATGGTATGGAGGAATTCAACCCAGGTATTCCTGCATACTAGGCAAGCACTCTACCACTAGGCCAAACTTATGGTACTTTTTGTTTTTTCAATTCATTAATTTTCTTCTTAATTTTTTTTGGATTATGAGGCTTGAACTCTGGGCCTGGTTGCTGTCCCTGAGCTCTTCAGCTCAAGGCTACTGCCCTAGCTTTGAGCCACAGTCTCACTTCCCATTTTCTAATGATTAATTGGAGATAAGAGTCTCTGGGGCCTATAATCCTAGCTACTCAGGAGGCTGAAATTTTTGGATTGAAGTTCAAATATTGTCCGGGCACAAAAGCACCTAAGAAGTGCCTGGAATTTAGCCTAGTGGTAGAGTGCTTGCCTAGCATGCATGAGTACCTGGGTTCAATTCCTTGGTACCACATACACTGAAAAAAGCCAGAAGTGGTGCTGTGGCTCAAGTGGTAGAGCTCTAGCCTTGAGAAAGTCCAAGGGCAGTGCTCAGGCCCTGAGTTCATAGCCCAGGACTGGCAAAAAAGGCACCTAAGACTCTTATCTCCAATTAGACACTAGAAAATCCAAGTGGCACTGTGGTTCAAGGGGTAGGGTAGTAGCCTTGAGCTGTAGAGCTGAGGGACAATGCCCAGGCCCTAAGTTTGAGCCCCATAACAGACACAGACACAGACACAGACACACACAATACCAAGACAATAAAAAATTTTACCCATAGGTACATCTGGACTCATCCTTTTTAGGACTCAGCAGTCAATAGCGCTAAGGGATAATAAAATGGACAGGTACCTCTATGCTTACTACCCACTTGATAGGGCATACAAGGAATATAATCAGAAGTCACTGAAGGAAAATAAATGAGTTAAATGCCACCATAAATAAATAGGTAAAAACAATACATGCAATAGCTTATCATACAACTGATTTAGAATCTTTCATTTAAAAGGACAACATTATAGAAAGATGTACACGTGACATTTTGGAGTGTACTATAAGAACCCTAATGGAAATTTTACCTTGAATAATAAGAATATTATTTTTGGCTCATTGAAAGCAATATGCGTGTATGCTGGATACTATAAGATCATACTATGAAAATAGTTCTTAATGGTATCTGCATTTGATCATGAGAAAATGTTTTCAGCTTTACAATTACAAGAGGCAATTTTGTTTCATCCTTCTGTACATTTAAGAAATATATACAGGGAAAACAAATATAGAGAAATGTAACATCATTAACTAACAGAGAAGGCATAGCTTGTGCATTTTGTTTTTTAAATTATATTGATTTCGGGCTGGGAGTTTGGGCTAATGGTAGAGTGCTTGTCTAGCATGCCCGAAGGATCAGGTTCAATTCCCCAGTACCACATACATAGCAAAATCTGAAACTGGTGCTGAGACTCCAGTGGTAGAGCTCTAGCCTTGAGAAAGCCAAAGGACAATGCCCAGACCCTGAGCTTAAGCCCAAGACCGGCAAAGGAAAAAAATGCAAATAGTTCATTTATGTAGCATGTCTACGCTTGACAAGAGTTAGTAAATTTTAAAATCTGGAAACATGTTATTTGTACTTTTATTATCACTATTGAGGTGTTGTACAGAGGGGTTACCACTCCAAAATTGATGTAATGCCAACATTTCTCTTTAAGTGAATTTGTAGTTGGCTGGAAGTGGCTACTGCCTATAATTCTAGCCACTTAAGGGTTTGAGATATGAAGATCACCATTCAAAGCTAGCCCATATGGGAAAGTTGACACTTTAATCTCTAGTTATCCATTAAAAGTTGAAGTGAGCTATGGCTCAAGTGGTAAAGTGCTATCCATGTGCAAAATAAGCTCAGTGGCAATGCCCTGAGTTCAAACTCCATACCAGCACAATAACCAATTTCTCAGTTCTGAATTTTAGTACTCCAGCCAGACTTACTCTACAAAGTCTTCCAGATAATACTGTTGTGCATGTAACTTTATTAACTCAAATTAAATACACCCTGACATCGCAGACAGTGGGCAGACACTCATCAGTAGTTCTTACTTGTTGGAGTAGGTGTCGTACAATTCTACTTTCCTGTCCTCAGTTCCAACAACTGAGAAATCTTCCTTGTTTGCGTGCAGTAGCACTAAAAGGAAAGAGTTTCCAAATGAGAACATAGGTCCCAAGGGGAATAGAGTGAGAATTCTTAAAATACTGAAATGGAAAAATTTCTGCCCTGGAGTTCTTCAAATTTTCAATTATTAAAAGAAAAAATAGAAACACAGCTACATACACATAAAAACCTATTATTCTATAGATATAATGTTTTATTTAATAAATTAATATATCTATGATATACAAACCCTTAGCCTAATTTTGATTATGTTCTAAAAACTAAGTGCCAGCGATTGTATAGAGATTCCCTTCTTGAACACTTGTTTGTTAAACATGTCATTTGAAATATGATGTAAAAATCAATGCTTATAAATTCTTTAATAAAAAAAGAAAAAAGAAAAAAAAGTAGCTGGGCTCACACCTATAATTCTAGTTATTCAGAACACTGAGATCTGAGGATCATGGTGGTAAACCACACTGGGCAGGAAAGTTCTCAAAACTCTTATCTCAACAACTAAAACAAGTATGAATCCTCTTGCAATTTCATCTCCCACAAATGATGAGGTTTTTGTTTCCAGTTTTGCATCACTTTGTGCATATTTGGGGACCTTAATGTGCATGGACACAGTAATAAAATAGTAAGTTCAAACAAATGATGGGCACACAAACGAGAGGCATCAGCACCAGTAGCCTCCCTGGGTGCAGAGCCAGCGAGGAGAAAGCTCTGGCATCTCCCATGACCACATGAAGACGGGGAGGTAAGAAACCTGGAACCAAGGCCAGAAGAGAGGCCGCGGTGGCTTCTGAATGTCGCCTTCCTTCAATGGTGCCGGTTGTTTCTCAGCAGCCAGGTTCACTGGGTGCCCGTGTGCATGGGTGGCACTTCTGCGCCAGGGCCCAGGACTGGCCACACATGCATGTTCCTGTGCAGCACTGGGCTAATCTTGCAGTGGTGCAGCTTCATTTGCAAGTCATCCCTGAGGCTAGGAAAGTCCAGTGCCAAACAAAAGCATGAGAAAAAAGGAATTTCAGAGGCATCTTCCAGGGTTTTCGTGCTATCCTATAAGATCAGGGGTTTTGAGGGACGCTCTTGCTCTCTCTGTATCTACAGGTCTTGGGGCTTCAACGCAGTAACCTGGTGCAGTTTCTGTTTTATGTTTCTGTTTTTCTCTTCACTGGTGTTCTTCCACTTGACCCATAGCGCCACTTCTGCCTTTTTTTTAATCAGCTGTGAGACATGAATTCTGGGCCTGGGCACTGTCCCTGAGCTCTTCAGCTCAAGGCCACAGCTCTACCCCTGGAGCCACAGACAACTTCCGGGTTTCTGGTGGTTAATAGAAGGTAAGAGTCTGACAGTCTTTAGTGCCAGGGCTGGCTTTGAACCAGAATCCTCAGATTTCAGCCTCCTGAGTAGCTAGGAGTACAGGCATTAGAAACCCTGGCCTGCTCTGACAATAGGTTTGCATGTATACACATCCTGAGTTTTGAACTCAGGGTTTGATCAATGCACCTGGGCTATTTTGCTCAACATGCCTGCTCTATGACTAGAGTCGAAGCTCTACATTTAGTGTTCTTAGTATTTAATTGGAAGTAAGTCTCACAGCTTTCCTATCCAGGCTGGCTTTGAACTCTAATTCTCAGACCTCAGCCTCCTTAGTAGCTAGGGTTATAGGCATGAGACACAGATGCCCGACCTGTAATTTTACCTATATTTCTCTTGAGCAAAGCAGAATACTACATGAGTTACAATAGCCAATGAACTCTTCTTTCTATTGAATAGTGCTACTTTCTATAACTATCTTTTTCCATGCCAAGGGAATAGAATCAGCTTCCAAGATGACCCACTAAAGAAAATTAAAGAAAAATTTTGCCTTAGCAAATTACATCTTCAATGGGACAAAATAAGATTACCCAAGATCTAGGATCATTTGAGCATATACAAAAGGGTGGAACACAATCAAATGTGCTATGCAGAAGACTAAAAATTGTCTGTCTCAAAAGCTTTCTCACGGCCGGGAGTTTGGCCTAGTGTAGAATGCTTGCCTGGCATGCACAAAGGCCTGGTACCACATACACAGAAAAAAATCTGGAAGTGGATCTGTGGCTTAAGTGGTAAAACTCTAGCCATGAGAAAAATCCAAGGACAGCGCTCAGGCCCACAGTTCACTCCCCACGACTGGCAAAAAATAAAAAAAATGATTCTCAGCTCTGAATGTTTAACAGAAATCCTGAAAAGTTTAATATGCCAAGTGGGAGAGGCAGGGCACCTCCAATGAGCCACAGACCACCAAAGTCTTGGTAGAAGTGGAGAAATTAAAGGAAGATTGGAATGGAAGCAAGGACATACAAGTGGTTGTGCTAAGACATCACTCCTGAGAATAGGTGGTGTGTAGACCTGAAAACATCCATGAATCAAGGATTTTGATTTCATGCGCAAATCCTTAAAGTACTGACTACTTACAAAGTACATTTTATAAAACAGCCCTTAGATAATGGCCCATATTGAGTGGTAAAATATTCCTATTCAGTCTGATCAACTTTCCGTCATCAAATTAGGTTGTTCATTCTCACATATATGCAATCATGAACACAAAAATTAGAAAACAAAATTCTGTCATTTCTGCTGGGGTGGAGGGAGGGGATCCAAGGGTTCCCTTTTATTTTCAATTACATGAATGAAATCAGGGAAGAAACAGACTCTTTCCTTACTCTTCTGGTGTTGAACACAAAACAAATATACTTAATTTCATCAGATGATTTTGTGTGAGAATATCAATGCTCAAATCCAAACTTTCCTAGGTTAAAGAAGAAAGAATAGGGTTTTTTTGATGGGGTGGGATTATTTTTGGGGGCTTGGGTGATGTCCCTAATCTCCTGAGCTCAATATTTGTGCTCTACCATTTGATTCTCAGGGCCACTTCCTGTTTTCTGGTAGTTAATTGGATGTAAGAGTCTCATGGACTTTTGTGCCTGGGCTAGCTTTAAACCACGATCCTCAGATCTCAGACTTGTGAGTAGCTAGAATTACTGGCATGAGACCCTGGCACCCAGCTGATTGTTCCTTTTGTTCTAGATACCTGTTGATTGTACTTGTATTTAAGACTGATATCATTTGGGTGTAGAGATAGTGAAAGTCATCATTTTTATTTAGCATGACTTTAAATAAAGGATTAATAAAAATCAGAGGTTGACTTTTTTCTTTTGCCAATCCTGGTACTTGAACTCAGGGCTTGAGCGCTGTCATTGGCTTTCCTCAAGGCTAGAACTCTATCACTTGAGCCACAGCACCACTTCCAGCGTTCTTCTACTTACATGGTACCACGGAATCAAACCTGGATCTCGATGCATGCTACGCAAGCACTCTACCAGTAGGACAAACTCTTGGCCGCAAATGTTGCATTCTTCAAAACCAGTGTCTGTCCATCCTTGAAGTAAAGATTTTCCTATGCAAATGTGCACAGATAAAGGAGTTGCTTTAGTAAATCCCACCCCCACCCACACCGCCAGCATTAAGTATCCTTAAAATGATAGCTCAGAGCCGGGTGCCAGTGATTTATGCCTGTAATCCTAGCCACTCAGGAGACAGACTGATAGATATCAGATAGAAGTCAATAGATAGATAGGTAGGGAGATAGAACAAATAAGGCTAAAGCTATGGCTCAAGCATGCTTGCCAAGTACATGGACGCCCAGGACATAAACACTAGTAAGGCATAAAATGTATAAAAATTATCTGTGACTAGGAGCATGGCCTAGTGGTAAAGTGCCTGCCTAACCATCACAAAGCCTCAGGTTTGATTCCTTGGTACCACAGACATAAGAAAATGAAATGAGGCCGTGAGTTTGACCTAGTGGTAAAGTGCTTGCCTAATATGCACGAATAACCGGGTTCGATTCCTCAGTACCACATACATAGAAAAAAGCCCGAAGTGGTGCTGAGGCTCAAGTGATAGAGCTCTAGTCTTGACAAAGTCCAAGGACAATGCTCAGGCCCTGAGGGCAAGCCAAATACTGGCAAAAAAAAGAAAAACAAAAATGAAATGATCGTGGGGCTCAAATGGTAAAGCACTAACCTTGAAAAAGCCCAAGAATTTTGCCAAAGCCATGAGTTTAATCTCCAAGCCTGTCAGAAATAAATAAAATAATGAAACAAGCAATGTTTCATGAATGGTGATTAAAACACCTTTGTTGTCTGAGATTTGTCTTCCTCACACTACCCTGATCAATTACGTGTAGTTCACCATATAGAATATCAAAGTTAGATAACATTCTGAGACTTGGCTAAAATAGTTATTAAAGGTTTTAATCCTTAGGGAAATGCAAACGTGAACTACTGTAAAACATTCTGAATACTGCTGATTAGTTGAGACCAAGATCAAACTGTACACAGATATTGAAACACACAGAATAAAATATTGGCTTTTTATAAGTAATAAATTTCAATTTATCTGATAGTTTTAAAAACTTCAGTATATGCCAGGCATGGTGGCTCACGCCTGTAATCATAGGAGGCTGAGATCTGAGAATCGAGGTTCAAAGCCAGCACTGGCACTAAAGATAGAGAGACTCTTATCTACTATTAACCACCAGAAAAACAGAAGAGGTATAGGATGGTAGCCTTGAGTTGAAGAGCTCAGAGACAGCATCCTGACTAAGTGTCTAAGCCCCATGATTGAAGTAAAGAAATCATTTATAAAAACATGTAGTGTACCTAGGCTCTGTGGCTCACACCTATAATCCTAGCTACTCAGGAGGTTGAGATCTGAGGATCACAGTTCAAAGCCAGCCCTAGTACTAAAACTCTGTGAGACCTTGTTTTGGGAGAGGGAAGCATCATCAGGCTTGAACTTGGCCTGGGTGCTGTCCCTGAGCTGTTCAGCTCAAGGCTACTGTCCTACCCTTGAGCCAATCCCCACTTCCCTTTTTCTAGTGGTTAATTGGAGATAAAAATTCTCTGGTCCTTTTGTGCCCTGGCTGGCTTTGGACCTTGATCCTCAGATCTCAGCCTCTTGTACAGGCAGGATTACAGGCATGAGCCACAGCACTGGGCTAAGTCCATAAGACTCATCTCCATTTACCCACCAGAAAACCAGAAGTGGTGCTGTGGCTTGAGGGGGATGGGAATAGCCTTGTGCTGAAGAGCTCAAGGACAGTGCCCAGGCCCAGAGTTCAATTCTCATGACTGAGAAAAATTAAAAATATGTGGTGGAAGCTGGGGCCTGTGGGCTACTCACGTGTACTTCTGTCTATTCAGAGGCTGAATCTCAGGTTCATGCTATAAAGACAGCCTGGCCATGGGACAGGAATGTGGCTCAAAAGTAGAGAACTTCAGACATCAACCAGTGCTGGTGGGGATGTCTAGAAAGAGGAACCCTATGGCACTGCTGGTAGGAGTGTAAATTAGTACAGCCACTGGAAGACAGTTTGGAGATATCTGAAAAAACTAAAAATAGAACTTCCCTATGAATCAACCATGCCACTCCTGGGCATCTACACTTTGCATCATAACCCAGAATATGATAAGGACACCTGCACAGCTATGTTCATCACTGCACTACTCAATAGCCAAGTGATGGAAACAACCCAGGTGCCCCACTACAGATGATTATATATATATATATATATATATATATATCCACAAAAATGGAATTCTACATAGCCTACAGACAAGATAAAATGATGGCAATCTCTGGGAAGTGGAAGAAATGAACTAATTATGTTGAGTGGGATAAGTCAAGATCAAAGGAAGAAGAGATGCCTGCTCTCCTTGATTTGTGGATACTACATCCAAACAGTACAAGAGGAATGGTTCAATATTTGGGTACTCAAGGTTATTGACACTGTCTTGGAAATGTAAATATAACTGGCATAAAAAATCTATGATGTCATATATACTATATAGACATGGTCTATAAATCTCTATGTGTCTATGACATACAAACTCCCAGCTTAATTTTAATTATGTTCTAAAATTTATGTGCCAGTGTTTGCCTGTAGAGATTCCCTTCTTGAATACATGTTAAACATGACATGTGAAATATGATGTAAAAAAATCAGTGTTAATACAAGGCCGGGAGTTTGGCCTAGTGGTTTAGTGCTCACCTAGCATGCAAGAAAACCCGGGTTCAATTTCTCGGTACCAGATACTTAGAAAAAGCCAGAAGTGGTGATGAGGCTCAAGTGGCAGAGCTCTAGCCTTGAGAAAAATCCAAGGGCAGTGCTCAGGACCTGAGCTTAAGCCCAGGACTGGCAAAAAAATAGTAGAGAACTTTCCTAGCATATGTGAAGCCCTTGATTTGATTCCTCACTACCACATAAACAAGGATAACAGTGTGGAGCTATGGCTCAAGTAGCACAGTGGTAGCTGTCACAAAAGCAAACTCAGGCAGAGTTCACAGGCTCTGACTTTGAGCCAGAGGCTACCAAATTTAAAAAATAAGATTCCAGCTTTAAAAAAAAATAAAAGACAAAAAATAGATCTATTGATCCACTGACGTACACATCAAGTGGTAGAAGGCAAGACAGGGAGAGTGTCCAGTTCCTGATCTGGCATCAAGGGAGAAAATAAAACTGGTGGAATGAGATTTTTTGGTTTGGTGTCAGTTTGGGATCTTGAAGCTAGGCCTATGGTCTGTCCTTGAGATTCTTTGAAGTCAAGAGGAAATGGATCATGTCCCACATTATGTGTTTGGTTTTTTGGTTGGTTGTTTTTTGCTGGTCCTGAGGCTTAAACTCAGGGCCTTGAGAATTGGCCTTGAGATTTCTCAAAGCTTATGCTCTACCACTTGAACCACAGCACCGCTTTGCTTCTTCTGTGTATGTGGCACCAGGGAATCAAATTCAAGGCTTCATTCATGCTACCACTAGGCTACACTCCTGGCCCTCACAGCCAACATTACAGTGAGTTTTCACACTTGTCCCAGTGTTCCTCAAAGCCACCAACTGGAAAGCTTCACAAAGCTGGTCATATGACCAGGATCCCTTTCCATTCTGACACATATTCTTCATTCTAAAGAAGAAAAAAATGTGAAACAAACCCCAGGGGTGTCACCTGCCACAAAATCAATACCTATAGCACAAATACCATTGCTTGAAAATAGTACCTCAGATTTTCTTATCTCTTTACATAAAAGCATATCTACTCAAATATTAGAGGTTGAAGTTAGCAATCTCAGTGGTAGCAAGTCAGCCAAAATGACTTCTTGTATAGATGAAAGTCTAGCCCAACTGTTCTGTGTAAAAAGTTAATATGTGCAGCAAGCATCTTGCCAGGCCTTTCTCCAAACAGATCCCTAGATCAGCTATTGTGTCATCTTGGAAATCAACAGTCCAGGTCATACCTCATGCACACTTAGGAAATCTTCATGAAAACCTCCAAGGAAAGGAGCAGCTTACAGCATAAAATTGTAGTGAAGACTTACCTCTACAACTTCAAATTCTTTCACTTCATATTTGCACAAAGCAGTCTGGCTCACTGGAGGCAAATGCTTCACTTATCAACCCTTTACTTTGTTGGATGGAAAGGTGAAGTCATCCCAAGGAACAGCTGGGTGCTTGAGGCTCAAGCTGGACCAGCTTTGAGACACCTGTTATGTAAAATACAGCTTACATATCTCAACATCAATGGTCCTATCTTACCACAGTCTACATCCTCCATTGCCTGCATTCCTTTGGCCCTCTGTATTCACCAGTAAATGCAGGAGATTCACTCCCACAAATGCAGCTCGCTGGCCTGTCATGAACTACCTATATGCTGGGACATCAGATTGTACATGGAAAAGAACAATGTTGGGGTCAGGAGTTCGACCTAGGGCTTGAGAGCTTTCCTAGCATTCATGAAGACCCAAATTTGATTCCTTGATACCACATACATAGAAAAAGCTGAAGTGATATTGTGGCTCAAGTGGTACAGCTCTAGCCTTAAACTCCAAGGACAATCAATAGTCAGGCTCTGAGTTCAAGCCCAGGACTGGCAAAAAAAACCCTCTTATTTGTATTCAAGAATTTGAACAGGGAAATTTTAATAAAATTAAAACAATTTATCATATAAACATTAAACATCAATCAATAGTAAAATATTTGTCAGGAGCAGGGGAGGAGGCAGGCTCAAAGTTGCCTCCAGGCAGAAAGGCTACTTCAGGCTCCACAGTGGTATCTAAGAACTTATGAAAGAGAAGTGCTCTTCCTGACACTTATTCAGTTTACTAAATGTAAGAATGGAGAAATTTTCCATTAAATGCACAGGGCTTGGTTGATCCTGCTAACCAAAAGCTTTGCCAATTTGAACTGTTTGTGGCAGATCTAGGCAGCGCTAAAGTAAATGGAAGAAAGTCTACTCGATCTTCTTCAGAAGTATCTCTGGCTCATTCTGCCACATTTGGGGTTAAGAACAACTTGGGTGTCCATACAATTCAAAACTGAGTTGGGCCTTTCTACAAATGAAAAACCATACGCCATCCACAGGCTTCAAACAGATCTCCATCTGTCACCATCGCACGCACCACTGGTGGCTACTAGGTCATGAATTCTGAGGTGATTGCATTCTGTAGGGCCAAATTCGAGAATGGAAATAAATACATGATTATTAGAGAAGGTTTATGGTGACACAAAGGCCATGAGGATCTAATCGGAAAAGCTGTAAAATGAGAATTTGGACTGAATATGAATGAGGAAGTAGGGTGTATTTAATGAGTGGCCATGACTGTTTTCTTTCTAAGAGAGAACACACATTACCTGGAAGAGAATACCCGTAAAAGGCAATTGTGCCAAACTGGTAGTAATAAGGACAATCACCAGACTGGGAGGACTTTCCCTAGGGACCTGGTTCCATCCATACTCACAAGCTTTCAGGCGCCCACACAAGGACTTCCTCACCTTGTTCTTGATCTAATAGGTTACAGGTTCTTCCAGCTTGTCAAGGAGAATGTGGAAATGGAGGAGCAGGTCCAAGGAGGGCATGTTGAGCATCACGTAGAACATGAGTTCATTCAGGGTGTGTCTGTTCTTGCGATCACATCATGAAGATGGAACAAAGTGTGCTGTGGACAGATTGGTGAGAGGAGAGTGAGCAGTGCTTTCCCTGTCATCAGGACTTTCCCACCAAAGCCCCTTTCTCACTCGACTCCCATGCAGAGGCTGTTCATCTTAGATGCACACATGAAACTTCTGAAATTAGACACTCTTGCAAGCAGAATAATCTTCACCACTCAATTCTAGAAACTTCTAGAGTACAAGTCTTCAAAATTTCATTGTAGACTGATTGTAGACTTTCTGCACAGAGCACTCCCTGTCATCCCTGAGACCAGAAGCATACCCACAAGTGTGTGCTCTGCCATCCACTCAAGTCCCAAGACTCAACCCCGTGCTGCAAATCACAGTTGGTGTACAAAGGAGAAATTTTCACTTGGAGTCAGAAAGTCCAAAGGTCCAGTTTCAAGAACAGCCCTTCCCTTGGCCCCAAGCCCACTTCACGTGTTCATCTTCCTTACAGTTAGGCCGGAGTGATTTGTACCTGAGGAAGAAGAGGAGAAAGTCACTCTCTGGCTCTCTTTTTCTGAACTAAGAGGACATCTACTTGGTTGGCTAAATTACAGTTGAGAGTACATAACAAGAAGCCACGTGGGATAAATCTATAATTTTCTCTGAAAAATTGAACAGATTTGAAGGAATGTGTCCAAAATAAGTGCTCTGCATGGTGACAGTGGCTTGTGCATAAAATCCTAGCTATTTAGGAGGTTGAGCTCTGACGAACAGAGTTCAATACTAGCCTGTGAAGGAAATTTCCACAAGAATGTTATCTCCATTAACCAGCAAACAGCCCAAAATGGAGCTGTGGCTCAAGTGATGAGAACTCCATCATTTCACCACCAAAATCAGAGCCAAAAAACAGGTCCTGAATTCAAGGCAAAGGATCAGAACCAAAAATAAAAATGCCTCACATATCTGTAAATGAGGAAGCCCAATATCTCCTTTTCTGGTGGTTCAGTAGACACAGGGTCCTCAGTCTACCCTCTTCGTAAGTGTCCTCTGTCTACAGTACTGCACAGGCCACCAAGATTGCTCTTGAAACCATAACTAATTGGAAATGTGGTTTCCTAGGACTGCATCCATGTGAGGGCTGAATATGTGTGCCAGTGTCCTGTGCCTCTGGTCATAGCCTCTCAGTAAGTAGACTTCTCAGGTTTCTGTAGCTTCTGAGGGGAATGATATGTGCTGGGTGGTCAGGTCTTCGAATTCAGACAAGGTATACAGTTGTGTTATCCCACATTCCCAATAGAACACCCCAGGGAGAACACAGATTCTGAAATGCTGAGTATTCCCAAGTCCTAGTCAGGAAAGGCTGAGTAGCCCTGAGCTTGAGGAAGGAACACTCACTTTCAAAACAAAATAGTCAGCACTTGCTCCAATGTCCCACAGAGTCTATAATTGTGTAGAAAGTTTTGAAGAAAGAAAAGATTGATCCCTCCTGGCCACATCCTCTCCAGCATTTGTTGTCATTCGTTTTCCTGATCCTGGCCATTCTAGCTGGAGTGAGGTGGAATCTTAGAGTTGTTTTGATTTGCATTTCTTTTATGACCAGAGATGTTGAGCATTTCTTCATGTGTCTATAGGCCATTTTTGTTTCTTCTTCAGAGAAGACTCTCTTTACGTCTTTGGCCCATTTTTTAATGGGATGGTTGTTACTTTGGAGGTTAGTTTTGGAGTGATTCAATTTTTTGAGTTGTTGATATATTTTAGATATGAGGCCTTTGTCCGTTGTTTGGTTGGTGAAGATCTTCTCCCACTCTGTAGGCTTCCTGATTAGTTTACTAGCTATGTCCTTTGCCATGCAAAAGCTCTGCAGTTTAATGCAATCCCACTTATCCAGCCTTTCTCTGATTTGTTGTGATTCTTGGTCCTTATTAAGAAAGTTTCGACCTGTGCCAAGGAGGCCTAGTGTATCTCCTATTCCTTCCTGTAGAGTTTTCAGTGTGTCAGCTTTTACCTCCAGGTCTTTGATCCATTTGGAGTTAATTCTAGTGCAAGGTGACAAAGAAGGATCCAGCTTTAGTTTTCTGCAGGTGCTTAACCAGTTCTGCCAGCACAACTTGTTGAAGAGGCTGTCTTTCTTCCATTCTATTTTTTTGGCTCCCTTGTCAAAGATTAGGTGGCCATAGGTCTGTGGTTTAATATCTGGGTCCTCAGTTCTATTCCATTGGTCTTCAGGCCTGTTCCTGTGCCAGTACCAAGCTGTTTTGATAATTAAAGCTCTGTAATAGAGTCTAAAGTTTGGAATTGAAATTCCTCCAGCACTGTTCTTTCTGCTAAGAAGTGTTTTTGCTATACGGGGTCTTTTATTATTCCATATGAAATTTTGGATTTCCTCTTCTATTAATTTAAAGAATGACATTGGGATGTTGATGGGTATTGCATTGAATTTGTAGATAGCTCTTGGCAAGATTGTCATTTTCACAATGTTGATTCTTCCAATCCAGGAGCATGGGAGGTTTTTCCATTTCCTTAGTTCTGCTTTAATTTCCTTTTTTAGGGTTTTAAAGTTTTCGTCAAAAAGGAGGGATCACTACTACACTGTTGGTGGGAGTGCAAACTCGTCCAACCACTATGGAAAGAAGTGTGGCAGTGCCTGAAAAGGCTAAACATAGAACTCCCCTATGACCCAGCAATTCCACTACTTGGCATTTACCCAACCATCCAGAAACAAGGACATACTAAACCCACTAGCACAACAATGTTCATTGCAGCACTATTCACCATAGCAAAGATATGGAACCAACCTAGATGTCCCTCAGTTGATGAGTGGATCAACAAGTTGTGGTATTTGTACACAATGGAATTCTATGCTGCTGTCAGAAAGAATGACATCGCCCCCATTTGTCAGGAAATGGAAAGACTTAGAAAAAATCATATTAAGTGAAGTAAGCCAGACTCAAAGAACTTAGGCTCAATGGTTTCCATCATTCGTCATAATCAATAGAAACCTTGGGCTCTACTAACAGAGATTTGCAATACAGCAAAATCTTGATACATAAGGACATATAATGTGAAGCTAATTGAAAGTACCTCCAGGATAGTGAAACAAAAGCCATATAATGAATGATTGTTGTCCTTAATGTACTATGTTGTCTCTCATCTCCTTTGCTGACCCTTGGTTATCTCATATTGGTATAGTATCTCACTTTGTTATCTGATATATTGAATTTATTTGTATTTGGATATTTGAAATTTGATAGGGAAGGGGGGAAAATCAAGACGGGTGTGGGGTGTGGGGGGGGAGGGAAACGGGTACCAAGACATGTGAAAGGGTGTCAATGTATGTGAATTAATGCACCTTCTATCTGGCAAATATCATGTAACCCTTTTTGCTAATGACAATAAAAAATAGAAAAAAAAGAAAATATATAGGATTAGCAGAGATTTACAATAGAACAAAACCTAGATACATAAGGCCATATATGATGACACTAAATGAAAGGACCTCCAGGATATAGAAACAAAAACCATATAATGAGTGATTGTTGTCCTTAATGTACTATGTTATCTCATCTTTTTTGCTGTCCCTTGATTATCTCATATTGTTACAGTATTTCACCTTGTTATCTGATATATTGGATATATGTGTATTTGGTTATTTGAAATCAGATAGGGAAAGGGGGAAAACAAGATGAGGTGCGGGGGTCAGGGAAGGGAAATGGGGACCAAGACATGAGAAAGGGTATCAATGTATGTGAAGTAATACACCTTCTATCTGGCGAATATAATATAACCCTTCTATTAATTACAATAAAAAATATGGAAAAAAGGAAAGTATATAGGATTAGTGTTAAAGCTTTGGTGTACATGAATGACATCCACAAATAGACAATAGAAGGTAATTGGATGAATGCTAGGCATCTCACTCAGCCTAACGATTCTACTCAAGGAATGCTGTCTGTAACAACTGCATACTGTACCATGTTTAAGAGCATTCTTAGCAAGACTGTGAGTATAGTAAGATTCATGCTCAAAGCCCTAGAATCCATCCCTAGCACTAGAAAAAAATTATAAAAAATGTTTAGTAGCATCATATAAATTAGAAAAGAAGAGAATTGTAATAAAAGTGTGTAAAGTTAGGTTAAATTCAAATTCTTAAATACTGTGAGATCGTTTGGTTACAGCTCAAAGGTAGAGCACTTGTTTAGCATGTACAAATTCCTGGGCTCTAGCTTAGGAATACACACACACACACACACACACACACACACACACACACACACATGTTCACGTGCCATTTACTGTAATCTTACGCAGAAGGCAGAGACTAGAGGATGGTAAATTCAATCCCAATCTAGGCAACTTAGTGACAGCCCCTTTCAACAAATAAAATAAGATTATAAATAAATTGGGGTGAAGGGAGGGAAACCAGGACAAAAACATGAGAAGGGCTAAAAATAAGATTATAAATAAATTGGGGTGGAGGGAGGGAAACCAGGACAAAAACATGAGAAGGGGTATCAATGTGCAAGAAGTAATGTACCTACTACCTGATGAATGCAACTGTAACCCCTCTATATATTATCCTGACAATAAAAAAGAAAAATATATAAATAAATTTAAAATATGATATATTAAAAAAAAGAAAGAAAAGATTGCCTTTTTGGTGTGCAGGGACCCGGTTCATCACCAGCATCTCCATCAGGCCTGCCTCCAGCTCCACATGTTACAGGGCACATTCACAGTCCCGCCTGAGTCATTGTCACTCTAAGGGTAAAGACAAAGTATCTTTTAAAAGTGGAAATGGGAGCATATTTCAAATTGAGTAATTGTGACAGAGTAGATTGAAAGCCACACAGAAAATATTCCATCATTATTGGCACTGAGAAGCACACAAGATGAAGGTATCTTGACTATATCTCTCCTGAGTTGCCTTGTGTTTCCACTGATTCCTTGGTGGAAAATAGACTCAGGTGTTGAACTAGTGGCTGGGCATGGTTCCCACCTCTCCAGGCTTAAGAGACACACCCATACCCTAATTTCCTGAGACCCGAGTCTCCTGACATTCTCCTAGAGCACGAGATCATCTTTCTCCTTACAGAGTCACAGGCCAAGTGAGCTTGCTTGACCAGGCTGTCAGTTATAGTTCCTGGCTACCAGGATTCCGTGTTCCTTTCCATTGTGAAGGAGGTAGGGTTACTGCTCAGGGCCCGATGACCTAAGCTGCTTCTCACATAAGACCTACCTGAAGACAATCTGGAGGCCAAATCCCCCTTCCCACTGCACAATGTGTACACGAAGACAAAGTAAAAGTCAAACCTTGTTTTTTGAATCCTGAATTCCGCAGCTATGCCTAGGTTCTGTCCTGGACTGTGTTTCAAGGAGCCATTCCTAGGTCACATCAATATCTTCCTTGTCACCATTCCTCTCCTCCTGTAGAAAACATTTTGTCTGACTGTGCCATGGAATTTCTGCACACTTTGCTGACATTAGAACTGAGGACATTGTTAAGTGTTTATAACTTAAATATCAGATTTCCCTTGAAATCGCTTTGTGGTGCCATCTAGAGCAAATACACATACTTGGCTAATGGAAAATAAAGACATATCTGAATCAATGTCATGTGTTCTCATATGTACTCAGGAACATATGAGATTAGAAATATCTTGCCTCTGGCGCTGCATAGGTAAACATACCTTGTGAGATCCCATTTTCTACAGAAAACGCTGGGCATGGTAGGGTGTGCCTGTCAGCTACTCCAGAAATATAACTGGGAGAACAGTCTAGGCTATTCTGGGTAAAAAATGAGACCCTATCTCAAACTATCCAGAGTAAAAAGAGAGGAATGGATCCAGTGGTAGATCACTTGCCTTACACATGGGAAGTTTTGAGAATTTATACACCAATGTGGATTGAGTAACCCCCCCTCCACATACACACAGACACAAATACACTGGGTTCCGGTGCTTCATCCCTCTAATCCAAGTTACTCAGGAGGATAGGATATTTTGTTGAGGGTTCTGAGCCAGCCTGAGCAGAAAAGTTCATGAGACTCTTCCCTCTAATTATCCACCAGAAAGTGAAAATTAGATATTGGATGAAAGTTGTAGAGAAGTAACCTTTCAGCAAAAGCACTTAGGGAAAGTGTGCAACACAACATATATAAATAAACATGGTTAGAAAAATAAAATATGATCTGTCAAAGGCATGACAAGTTCAACATTCAGATCTGGAAACTGCTCTAGACAGGTTAGTGTTTAGTAAATAAAATACTGGATTTGCCCTTTCACTGTCCACAACTATGCTACTATGGACTTTAGAAACTCTGTTTACTTAAGACTCAATTTATTACAACTATTTTTTAGGTATAGTGTATAATGTAAGTTGTTACAGGCAGTAGGCTATCCAGTTTGAGAATATTCTCAAAAAATCTAATATATAATAATGATTGTAAAAATCTATTTTCATTTTCTTTGATATGCACTTTCAATTTTTGTTTTGAGTTCTTTTCTGATAGCAGTTAGGTTAAGATATATAGCTATCCTGTAACTGTAAATGAATTTCCTTTATATATGTACTCACAATTTTTTCTATCTTTATACCTTTTTATATGTTTTTCTATTAAATTCTCAGATACAAGCCCACACATTAACCTACACTAAGGACTGTTAATTCTCTCTCTTCCACTCCACATCTTTTCCCTTGAAATGTCTGGAGAAGTTACATTCAAGGAACTGTCTCCTCTCATAATACTTCTTCTGAAGTACTCTCTGAGGGATCCTATGACTCTTTTAGCACTTAAGTTTAGGATGATAAAATGAAAGGAAATCGTATCATCTAAGATACTGGGTAGGAGGTATTACTGAGTGGTATTTATGGAATTGGACATGCTGCCATACAGGTGACAGGTACCACTGTCAAGTGATCCCTCTTTCACAGTACATGTGAAAATCATGCATCGTGCTACAGAGCCATAGTAACACAAACAAGTTGTTAGTGGCACAAAAATAGACCCAAAGATCAAAGGAACAGATTGGAAAACCCAGAAATAAAACCACCTACTTACATTTATTTGATCTTCCCCAAAGGAACACAAGACGCACACAGAAAATGCCTCTTGAGCTATTGGTGCTGTAATTCTAGCCACTCGGGAATCTGATGTCTGATGATCAAGGTTCAAGGATAGTCTGGGCAAGAAAGTCCATGAGACTATTTATCTCTAATAAACCACCAGGAAACCATTAGTGGCACTGTGGCTCATAGTAGTAGAGTGGTATCCTTGAGCACAAAAGCTATGGGACAGCATCCTCAGATGGTAATTTTTACTTAGAGCTAATTTTGCATCTCACTTTGCAGGTATTTGGGGGCTATGGTTATACAGACTAACAGGTAAAGTAAATGAGTTCATCCAAATGCCAGTGCTCACAACTGTAGAATCATGGTTCAGAGCCAGCCCAGGCAGAAAAGATACTGTGAGACTCTTAAGTCTTGTGAAGTACTCAAAAGCCAGAAGTGGCACAGTGGCTCAAAGTGGCAAGGTGTTAGCCTTGAGCCAAAGAGCTCAGTGACCATGCCTAGGCCCTGAGTTCTAGCCCCAAGACTAAAAGGAAAAGAAAGATAGCAAACATAAACATACAATAGACTATAGACTCAGAAAGAAAGATTAAATTAACAAATAACAAATATCATCAACAACAGTTCTTTGAAATTTGTAAATGGGGAATGTAGCAGAAAAAATGATGAGAAAACAATGATTCATTTCTAACCACTCATGTATAATTTGTTTTGAAATCATTTATTGTGTTTAAACTAAACAGGCATTTAAGTATCATTTTAGAGAAAATCACACTTATACATGTATTTTAATCTGAATTCCATATTTTACCATTTGCCTTTTAGTAAATTATCATTCTCTTTTCATATAAAACATGTGTACCCCTTTACTTAATATTTCACATAATTCCAGCATGTGATTATATCATAACTCCTTAATTTCTTCTTTTCTCCCAATCTCCTCTCCTGTCTATCCTAGTTCTTAAACTCGAGGCATCACTCATGCTAGGTAGGTGCTGTAGGAGTTGAGCTTCACACCCAACTCTTTTTGTTTACTCATTTTTATAGTAGGGTTTATGTTTACGATTAGGTCAGCTTGGACCACAAACTTTCTTTTTACCCTTTCTAAGTAGCTGAGATAAAAAGCACAATTGAGGCCAGGATTTTGGCCTAGTGGTAGAGTGCATGAAGACCCAGGTTTGATTCCTCGGTACCACATACATAGTAAAAAGCTGGAAGTGGTGCTGAGGCTCAAGTGATAGAGTGCTAGCCTTGAGAAAGTCCAAGGACAGTGTCAAGCCCTGAACCCAAGCCCAGGACTGGCAAAAAAATGCACAATGCACTGGGTTCACCTATTGCTTGAGATACATTATTGTGAACATTTTGCCTAATCCTCAGTTTTTCAGTGTCTTTTTCTTTTTTGGTTCAGAGGTGGGATCATGGGGCTTGAACTCTGGGCCTGGGCATGGTATGTGAACTCTTCAGGTCAAGGCTACCACCCTACCCTTAAACACACAGCCCCACTTCACCTTTTCTAGTGATTAATTGGAGAAAAGAGTCTCTTGATATCAGGGTCCTCAGATCTCAGCCTCCTGAGTAACTAGGATTAAAGGCGTGAGACACCACCCACAGATTCTCAGTACCTGAAGTAACTAGGAATACATGTGACAGCTGCCATGCTTGGGTCTAATTAGTAACAAAACACATGAACAAAGTTTTTAATAATTTTAAATGTTCATTTTGTGGACAATGGGGGTTTTTAGTTTCCTAGTTTCAAATTTCACCAATTTTTTTAAACTTTTTATTTCCGAGATAAGAAACAGATATTTTTTTTAAATGCTGATTAAATATTTAAAAAACAAATAGCCTAACGAAAGCATCCTTGCCAGTGTGACTTTGGGCATGACATTTTGCAAAAAGATTTGACCTCATAGTTGTTTTTTATGGAGAGTACATTCCATGCATAGATATTGTCGTCCTTATCACCTATGATGAAACAGCCTATACACAAGATAGAAAGCCAGGCTGTCTGAAAACCCATCAAGGGAAATCAGGGTGGCCATGTCCCAACTTTTGACCTGAAATGATTCGAGGATAAGGGCAGGTTAAATATAAAATCAAAGCAGAGAAATAGGAAAAATGCATCCACTGAGATCAAAGAGTGGGTAAAGATTGTGTATATCACTTACAGTAGGTATTCGAACAACCATCTTTTAGTATTACAAAAAAAAAAACAAGAGCAACAAATGAAACCTCAAAGGCGTATTGGAGCATATTTATTTCCAAGGAGGAGCAATAAATGCAGTGTGGTATACTTGAGAAATGAGTATCTAACCTCTTAATTCTGTCAACCTAGGCTTTAAATTTTGTTAATTGTTTTTTCACTCTCTTATAGCACTGGTGGTTTCATTCAGAAAACTAAGTAAGCACAAAAGCCTCAACACAACAGAAAAGTAAAAATTAAGTGGCTATTGTCTAAAATGCAGGGTATATTCTACTCAGAGGAGATTCCCTTTCCAGTGCATGCCTGACATTTTTAGTACTGACACTAATAGGACGGAGTTCTGAAACAGAAAAGGAGAATGACTGACCCCATTTAGTCTCACTCAAATTAGAAATCACTGTTCTGTGAAGATGACTGAAACAAACCACTTCCTACATCCTAGCCATTGATGTAGAAAGTAGCAGCTGATGGTCATCTTCAGTTTGCAAGGACATAAAATGAACACAATTCTGGAATGATTCTCCCCTTTTGTGGATGTGCTACAGAGAGTCTATTTCCATCCTCCACACTGGGTGAGGACCCACAGCAGTAACTCACCTCTCTAAGGGAAGGACAAAACCATTAGCTCTCTCTCACACAAGCAATTTGGAATGAGTTATGGTGAGCAAGCGTCTGGTTTCTCAGTTGCAAAATAATTTCATGGTTTTTCTTTCTTGTTTGTCAGGACTGTTGCTTGAACCCAGGATTCTTCCTCTCTCTTGGCTTTTGCCCTTGCAGATAACATGCCAATTAAGTCATAGCACTACTTCTGGGTTTCTCACTGCTTAACTGGAGATAAGTCTCATGGTATTTCCTGCCTGGGATGACCTGGAATCCTGATCCTCAGATCTCAGTCTCCTAAGCAGAGGATTATAGGCATAAGCCATTCAAGTCTGCCAGAAGTGTTCCTATGATAAAAATAAAATGGCACTGTAAACAGTGGTGGACACTTGTAATCCTAGCTCCTAGCCAGACGCTTTTTTTTGGGGGGGGGCAGTCCTGAGCCTTGAAACTCCAGGCCTGATCACTGTTCTTGGGTTTTCTCAAGGCTAGAGCTCTACCACTGCAGACACAGCACCATTTCGGCATTTTTCTATATATGTGGTACCAAGGAATAGAACCTGGGTCTTCGTGCATACTTGGCAAGCATCTTACCTCAAAGCCAAACTCCTGGCCCAAGAGAGACTCTTAACTCCAGTTAATCACTAGAAAATGGGAAATGGGGCTGTATGTCCAGGGGTAGGATTTTAGCCTTGAGCTAAAGAGCTAAGGGAACAGCCCAAGTCCTGTGCTCAGGCTTCAAGTTCAAACCCCAGAGCTAGCAAAATAAAAAAAAATGTCTCAAGTACTCTCATGCCACATCTCAGATCTGAATTTTCCTAGCTGCTAGGATTACAGGCAGGTGCCACCACTGCCAGGCTTGAATAACTTTTGTGTCATCCCCAGGAATGTTTTCTTCCCACAATGCTGGTAGGCAAGGCAGACATGTGTCACAGGGCAGTGGGCACTGACTGCATTCAGGTTTACACATAGGTGTGAGCACACAAGAGCTAGCATCTTTGAAAGGAAGAAACCTATGGGCTGTCGGTGGAATAGTGTGCAGTGGTCAAAGCGTGGACCCCTTTTCAGGGCCGAGGATATTGAGATGCTGGGGTCAAAGCAGGTCTTGGTGTCCTGAGACCCAGGACAAAGTATGTGAGAAGCCCTAGACCTGGGGAACAGTGTACCAGCGAGGCTCCAGCACTATCTGCAAAGCCAGAGGAGCTGGATTCACTGCCGTAGCAGCAACAGAGGAGGCCAGGATCCGATCCTGAGCCCCAAGGGACCCAGGCTACGTGAACCCTGCTTACCAGCTCACAGTACACAACAGTAGATGACCACCCAACTCACCCCTGCCACTTTCTCACCACCCTGTGGGTGGGGCAGGTGGAGCAGGAGGCATCATTGAGGCTGGACGGGGAGGTCTGATGTTGGAACTACCAGATTCCACCAGAACAACTGGAAAGCTCCATGGATCTCCATAGCAGAGCATGTGGAACAGATCCATGACCCACAGAGCCTGGAACTGCATTGCAAGTCTTAATGGAACCTCAGTCAAAATTATTTTGTCACTATAAAAACAATTAAGCTCAAACCTCTCTGTCATACTTGGCTCAACAATGCTAACACTGTTATGTACATTCTCCTAGGTTAATCCTCAAGTTATTTGTCAGTGGCGGTCACATAGGCAACCATAGGACCCAGATACAAACATGCATAGATTTTGGGGAAGAAAGGAAAGTCAGGAGGACACAGAACGTTATAGTGGAATCCCAGTGACAGTGGCTCATGCCTATAATCCCAACTATTTGGTAGACAGATCTGAGGATGACGATTTAAAGCTAGTCTTGACAGGAAAATCCCTGAGACTCTTATTTCCAGTTAATCACAGAAAAAGCAATAAGTGGACCTGTCACCCCAGTGGGAAAGTGCTAGACTTGAGCAGAATAAAGCTCAGAGTCAGCTCCAAGATTCAGAGTTCTAGCCCCAGGACCAGAAAAAAAAGTTACAGTGGGTACCAAAAAACAGCTTCCAGGAATTTTCCTTTTACTTAAGTAGGATCTTCTCTTAGATGGTAAAAGTTGGCAAGTAGAACTGAGCACTTGCAGACATCTCAAAGATCATTTGTTTAAGGTGAGATGTCTAAAAACTTACCTTTGGGATGTAAGCATGAGAAAGAGTTGTTCAAATGTTTAAATGAGACAAGGAGGAGTTTGTTAAGGAAAGAACATTGTGAGTTTCAACTACCTATGGTGGAAAAGGTGATATTAGTATGTGTGTGTGTGAGTGTGTGTGTGCATGCATGCATGTGTGCACGCTGAAAACTGATCCCAGGGTCTTGTACATGTGAAACATGTACTTTGCAACTGAATTTTACCCTTAGCTCCTATATTGTTTTAAAATGCCTCATTGTTGCCCATTTTCATGTCCTTTAACCATAGGGGTAAAGATGTTGCCTTGAACACCTTCAGAGGTGCTGATTTTGGAGTCTGGGTTGTGGAAGCATGACGATGGGAAGAGCTTCAGTATATTCCTCACCCTTCAGAACCAGTCTAGGCTTGAACTCTCCTGGGGGATTTAAGTGCTTTAGTTTAACAGATTGTGCATTCTTACAAGGAGTATTTTAGAATCATTTCATTCCCCTCTTTACTGCTAGTTTCCATATGCATTCTGGTAGAGGAGAACCTGTACAGAGAAGTTGGGTCTTTCATTGAGGCTTTAGTTGAGCCTTTAGTATAGGGTGGTCGTACTGACATTCCTAGGCTATGTGTCATCAAACACCAATTATTTGTGCTATCCGAAAAGTATATATTCTAACTACCAGAGTAAAAACCCCCAAATCACTTATCAATACAGACGATTGGGATTATAGATGCCATTTTATAATATTAAAGAAAAAAACCTCAAGGAAATAAGAAAACACCAGATTGGTAACCATTAGATGAGTAAAAACTAATTTCTGAAACCTCCCTTCCCCAGCTCAGATAAGGGCAACCCCATTTAATCACAGATATGAGCTGCAGGAATGCCTTTGTTTACTACCAGCTACTGGAACCAGTTTCACTTACAGTTTTGTCCAGTGCACTAAATAAATTAGAGGAAATTGTAGAAGGTTTGGAATTTTACTATGATGTGTCAAGTATTCAGAGTTAACCAAAGAATCACTAAGTCTGCAAACACGTTTTTTTTTTGCAGTGATTGGCCAAAGCATTGTAAATTTGTAGTTGCAGAGAAGAAAAAAAAACAATCATTAAAGAATATTACATTTTTTTCAAGTTCTAGCTAAAGAGTGTTTAATGACCGGTTATTTGGAAAGGTTTCCTACCTTTGGTGGTTTTGTTAGCAATTTTTCAGTTACTGTAACAACTATTGCAGACAATCAGCTTATAAGATAAAGGTTATTTTTGCTCACAGTTTTGAAGATGTGAGTACATGATTGGTTGGTGTCATTGTTTAGGGGCATCACAGCAGCAGCATGAGGCAGAACCATTCACCTCATGGTGAAAAGAGGAAGAAGAGACTGGAGTCCCCAAGTCTCCTTGAGGAACATGCAACCAATGATGAGAATGCTTTTCAGGAGTTTCTGCTCTCTTAGATAACACAGGCAGGCCAGGGGTCAAGATTTTAACTCATGGGACTTTGGGGAACACTTATCCAAATAAGAGCAATGGCTTAGACATGTTTCCAAAACCAAAATGTATACTAGATGCCTTCTGGAGTCTTGTTAATGAATTATAGTGTTAATCTTTACAAATTGCTCGATGATAAGGTTTACTTTTGCTGTCCCCAAAAGGAAAGCTAGCTGTGGCTGTTTCCCTTTAGTACTTGAATCCCTGAATTTCTCTGACTAGCCCCAGGCCAACTTCACTTAAATATCTTACTTTCTAGAAATAAGGCTTTTATTTTGGTTAACAGATGGTCAGAACAATTTTGAAAGACAGTAGAGCACATTCCTAATTGATGCTTCATGCATCTCTCCTTCCTCTTAACATCTGTAGTGAGCTGGACAGAGGCCTTGGAAGTGCCCACAGCCTAATCGCCAGAATCCACGACTAAGACCTGATTTGGCAAAAGAATTTTTGTAAATGTAAATAGGTTAAGAATCTCAGAATGTGATTATTCTGAATTATCCCAGAGAACCTTAAAGAAAATAACAAGCATCCATATTAGACACATGTAGGAGAGGAATACTTGGAGAGGGGAGGGAGTGATCTTTCTACTGATGTCCTTCTTTGGTTCTTGGATCTATTTCAAGGTATCACCCAGTGCTTGGTTATCATCGACTATAGTCTCCATTAGTGAGTTTCCCAGGCTTTCTGTTTGTCACGGCGTTGATAGTCTTGAGGCACATTGCACAATGATCCTGGTTTCCTCTGCCCCTTTATTCATAATTAGATTGGAATTGAATTGGGGAGACAAATACCAGAAAGTGTCCTTGTTACTATACCAAAGTAAAGATGATCTCCATGATTTATCATCAGTGATCTTAATTGCAATTACTGAGATAAGAGCATGTTTTCAAGTTTATCCACTGTAAAGGTACTATCTACTCCTTTTATATTCCATTGCTCAAAAGCAACTCTAAGTGCCGCTGATATTCAGTAAAATACGAAATTATTAAATTTATGCTCAGCATGTGTATGCATGCATACTCATGCATAGTATATGGACATTTTCTGCAACAAAAATCATATTTATCATCCTGCCTTCCCTCTTTTTGTTCTTTCCTTTCTCTTTCTCTCTGTTGATAATTTGCCACTATCAATGTATACATATTTATAATATAATACAGTTAGCATAATCCAATAATCTATTACAATATTATTTAGATGCTCAAATTGTTACAGTTTTTATGTCACTCGTGTTTTATTTATTTATTTTTTTACTTTTCTTTTTTGGTACTGGTTATTGAGCCCAGGATGTTGCACGTGGTAGGCAAGTGCTTGGACACTGAGCTACATCCCAATCCTTGTTTTTGTAATATAGTATTGGTTTAATTTTCGTTCTGTTCTCCAACTTATTAATAACCTATTACTCTGTAATAAATTGCTCCCAAAGACAATGTTTTCCATAGCAAACATGGTTTTTTCGTATGCATAATTCTAGAAGTTTTGTATGGCTTACTGAATAACTCTGGCTTATTAGGTCCCACACAATTCTGCCATGAAGGTACCAGTAAGAACTGTAATTATTTCAATTCATTTTTTATTTTAAAAGATTTCATTATCATTGACTTTTGACATCATATTTCAAATGTCATGTTTAACAAACAAGTATTCAAGAAGGCGATCTCTATATGCTATCACTGGTACATAAATTTTAGAACATAATTAAAATTAAGCTGAGAGTTTGTATGTCATGGATACATATTGATCTATATAATATTCTGTCTATACAGTATGTATCCTATCATAGATTTTTATATGTAGTAGTTATACTTTTTATCTCAAAGACCGTGTCAATGACCTTGGGTTCCTGAATATTGAGTCATTGCTCTTGTACTGTTTGGATCTCATATCTGCATATCAAGGTGACCATTCACCTTTTGTTCCTTTGTTCTTGATTTACCTAGTTCAACAAGGTTTGATTTGCTCTAGTTTCATCCACTTCCCAGTGAATGCCATTATTTTATCTTTTCTGCTGCCTATGTCGAATTCCATTGTGTGTGTGAGTGTGTGTGTGTGTGTGTGTGTGTGTGTGTGTGTGTGTGTGTGTATGTGACATTTTTGTATGCATTCATCCGTACATCTGTAGTGGGGCATGCAAGTTGTTTCCATTTCTTGGCTATTGTATTTCACTTGTTTATAGGGAAAAATCTTCTTCCAGGATCACGCACATGGCTAGTGGTAGCCCTCAGAACCTCACTGGCTACAGATACATCATTTAGTTCATTGCTATGTAAACCTATTCAAAGAAGAGCTCATGACAGTTGGCTTCTCAGAATGAGAGGGAAAGATGGTACCCAAAAGGGAAATCATAGTCATTTTGTGACCAAATGATGGACATGACATCTTATCACTTTTAGCACATTCTGTTTGTCACAAGTGAGTCACTAGTTCAGCCTACACTCAAAGAAAGAGGATTAAAAAAGGGATGAGTGTGAGGAGGCAAGAATCATAGAGGGCTATTTTAAAGGCCACCCACCACACGCAGTACTTGACAGTCCCATCAAATTGCTTCAGTTAATTGGAATGGGCAGAGTGAATAAATGAAGTGGGACACATCAAAACAATCTGCGAATGTATTAACTGCTTTACTTCTAATAACATTGGATATGTTGTCACTTAACTACATGGTTTCTCCCTCTTGTTCTTCTTAATGGTAATTTACATATTTATTTGTTTCTTGAGTTTTTTCATTCATTCTTTGAAGAATACATGATAGGAAGCTTCCAGGAAGATATGACATTTCCAACGCAGGATGTGGGCTATGTGCGCTTATTGTAGAACAATTGTCTATGTGTATTTAGGTCCTACTCCCTGTCACCAGGTTTCTGGAGTTTACGGAGACTTCTTGTGCAGCATGTCTATGAGCCTCACATCCATGACCATTGAACTCTACAACACTGGGGCAGGATTTGTGTGTGTGATAAAGGACAGTTGTTGCTTGTGAAGCACCAGTGCTCTTAGGGAAGCCATTGGATTGTGGTGAGGTCAGGCTGGAAGTGGTTCAACAAATATGCAGCCTGGGGGGAGTGAGCAGAAGGAAGAGAGGGCAAGGCAACTTCAGGAGAGCCCCTGAATGCATTTGAGTTCTGCACGTACCAGGAAGGCAAGTTTCAAGGAAGGCACATGGAATATGATTTTCAAGTATCTTTCTCAGCTTCTGAATTTAGAACGGACATTCCATCTGTACAAGAAGGGATTAATCCCAGCAGCAGTTCAGGCCCTGCCTGACAATACATGTGCGCACTTACCCCAGTCACCCTTCTCAGATGCCTTCATTTAGGCAGCTTTTATGTCAGCTTCCCTGACAGGAAGATCCTGGAGTCCTGCCAAAAGGACATCCTCTTAATTTGCAATGACTCCGTGCAGTGGCCTGGGACACAGCCAGTGGCCATTCTTTTGAGGAAAGAGATAAGACTACTCTCAACCTTAGGAAAGCGTGAAGGTGACACATTAAGACTCCAGAGAAGCAGGAGCACATTTCCCATCTTATTACACTTATAAGAAAATAACAATTTTTTCATTTTTTTAAAATTTCACTGTCAGGATAATGTATAGAGGGGTTACAGTTACATTCTTCAGGTAGTGGGTACATTACTTCTCATACATTGATACACCTTCTCATGTTTTTGTCCCGGTTTCCCTGCCCTCACCTCCTCCCAATCATCTTGTTTCCCCTCCTTCTGTTCCCTATTTCAAATAAACAAGTAAACATATATACAATATACAAGGCAACAATATCTGATACATTAACAATATGAGATTAGCCATAAGGGCAGAAAAAAGATAAATAACATAGTAGATTAAGAACAACAATCACACAAGATATAACTCTTGTTTCCATATATTCTTTTTTTGCTAAATATTTTACTTTATTTTTTATTATTGGGATAATGTATAGAGGGGTTACGGTTACATTTGCCAGGTAGTAGGTGCATTACTACTCACACATTGATACCCCTTCTCTTGTTTTTGTCCCCACTTTCTTCCCCCCACCCCCTGCCAAACATCTTGAGGAAAATAACATTTTAGTGACAACTTTCACCTAGGAAAAATCCCTGGAGGAATACCTGACTCATTAGGTTACTAGAAAAACATCCCAGAAAAGAGAAGACCAGACACATGGAGACATGGACACCATCAAGAGTCTAGGCCTAGGGGCTAGACGAGGAGTACAATAGTGGGCATGCACTTCCCATATGTGAGGCCCTGAGTTCTAGTCCCAGCAAAATAAACAGATAAAACATCAAACAAATCAGTTTATTTATGAGTATGGTCCCTGTAAGCTCCAATTCTCCTTGTTTTTGCAGATCTCTGAAGCTTGGTTCCAGTGTCACAGATTTCAGGATAGACGTTAGGATGGAGATTCAGACCAGGAACTCTGTTCCCATCACTTACTTTCTGATTAATGTCAGCAACAATTCTTCTCCTGTCCCACACAGGGAGTCATTGAAGGCCTCCTCTTTGTGCAGTGAATAATGGGAGAGTCTGAAGGGACACTGGTAATTGGTTATTGGAGAATTTCATGAGTAACCCCGGATGGCATTCTGAGGGGAAGAACTCACCTGGACCAAGTTATTTGCCATCATCTCTGTAGATCCTCACTCCTGTCATTGGGGCCTGCTTTATGTATTTAATTAGAATTTGGACTCAAATCTCTGCCTGGGGTGCAGGTATATTTGGAAGGAATTTATGATGAGAAGTAACACCTTGATGCTGAGTAAAATTTCTTTTAATTGATGTAAACATTTAATTCCACAGGAGAAGGTGGTGGAGTAACATAGTTGAAATAATATACCAATATAATTGCTTATTTTCTGTTTCTTTGGCAACCCTTTCCTCTCCCCATTGGAACAGATGGACAATTCTGAGCTCATCACCTCGGGGAAGGGAAGTGTTAATGTAGAAAGCTTCCCCAGAATTGTGTTCCAAAATTCTAAGTCTTTAGAGGACTGCGAGTATTTGAGGGACATAAGGAATAATTAGAAGCTCGGAGGAGAAGTGGGATTTCCCTAAGATTAGCAAAAAGTTCCCTAGACTGGAAAGTGGAGAGGCAGAACTATCTGAGCCACTGGTAGCTTGCAGACAGGACTTCTGAGCCTGGTTGCTTGAATGTCCTCTTGGAGGAATGTCTTCTCGAGTCGATGCCACCCACTGGGTCCATGGATGACCTCTCAGCTCTTTCCATACACAAGGGGAACCTGGGGACCTGAAGCAGCAATGTTCCCACGCGATGCTCCCTACATCCACATTGTCCCAGTTGGCCTATGGCCATTGATGGATACAGGTATCCACGAACACGTTTTTCCCAGTGAGTGAGCTCCATGGCCCCTTCCAGTCAGGTGGCTATCTCTACCACTTCTCCAGTGTCAGGCTGGAGGAGGAAGGAATCCTTTAGCCCTAATCATGCTTGGATATCAGTATGCCTGCAATGTAAATGTATCTGAGGTCACGATGGTTCTCTGTGGTCCTGCTCTGGTTCCAGGCATGGGGACAAACAGGTTCCATACTCTTACTTGCTTCAGTGGAAACTACAGTGAGGCTCAGAAATCAGAAGGCTTTGTTTAAACAGGGTAAATTTTTATAAGATTGTAATATAAAGTTTTATATATTTTCATACTGGCATTAGGAATTCTCTGTAACCTCCCTCAATTTCATGACCGTTTGTGCAGACCAGAGCCTGGCATCGTGTTGCTGAGGCAAATGTGAGTCATGTTAATTGTAGTAGCACTTGGGGCATTCCTCTGAGATGTGCTCAAATCCCGCTACAGTAGAATATTTTCCCCAGGAAATGTATCAATCTGATACAGACCCTTGAATCATAATTTCTCTTTTCCTCTGACCTAATTCATGCAACACACTCATAGAATGAGACCTTCATGTCAGATAGCCAGGAAATGAACTCTTAATGAAACTGTGTGAAAGGTAGGGTAAAACTTTCTTTTAAAAGAAACTTTCTTAAATCCTCAGTTGAATAGCATATGAAAAAGTACACTATGTGTAAGGACAGAAAAAGTTTGTTAAAATCTTGAGGCACCAGAAAGGAAAAACAATATATACCTTCCAGATTATATACTTCCTCGGTTGGTAGTACAAAAAGAATGTGGAACAAAGACGTATTTATTACTTACATAGATTTCTCTCTCCCTCCCTTTTAATGGTGGCAATTTTATAGTTTAGATCTATTTTTATTAAAGAATTTATTAACATTGATTTTTACATCATATTTCAAATGACATGTTTAACAAATGAGTATTCAAGAAGGGAATCTCTATATACAATCTCTCTTCTTCGTTTGTCAGAGCAATATTAGAACTATGTTAGACACTATTGGAACTATTGGGAAATATCCAGGAACTTCTTCTCAGGGTATGTGCAGTGTCACTCATGAGAGCATAAAAATGTGGTAGTATAGCGATCTCATCATGACTTTCCACCGCATTTCTGCTCCGAATCATTCACCGTGGCCTCATTCTCAGGTTTCATGGGTTGGCAAGATGACGGTCGATACTAGGTCCACATCTTCCATGCTGAGTCCAGTGGAACGGGGATTGTCATTGGGAAGAGGTCCAGAATATCTTGCATTTCACTGCAACTTGACTGGCTCACAAGTAAGGACCATCATTCACCGTGAGTGGTGGAGGAAATAGATGGTAAGAAGAGGATTATGGAATAGAGTAGTACCCCTTGATCTGCCAGGACACTTTCCAAGACCCCCAGTGGATACTTGAGACCTCAGGTAGTTGCAAACATTTTCTGTGCATACTGTGTTTTCCTATATATAACTACCTAAAACAAAGATTAATTTATATCAGTAAGATATTAACCCCAGCACCTAAAAATAAAAGCATTATAATTATATTGCTGTAAGAGCTATATGAACGTGGTCTCTTTTTCTGTCTTGCCTCTGCTTCTGCCTCTGCCACTGTGTCAACTTTCAGTCTGACTGTCTCTCTTTTTTGTTCCTCATTATTCATAGAGTATTGTTTCTTGAATCCTTTGAGAACATAAACATCCATAGATGCTCCAATTTCAGGGAGGCGCCAATGCACTTTATTTCTAGGTTGCATGCTATACCTGATACAATGCAAATGCTGTATAGTTATTACAGTGTGGTTTAGAGAGCTACAATAAAAAAGAAAAAACTGTTCATATTCGTTAAAGATGAATTTTCTGCCTACAATATTTCTGGTCCATGGTATCTGTATGTTGTGTAACCTGACTATATTGTGTACACCCTACTTCTTTTGATGGTATGCCTCCATAATGAGTTGAAATGAAGTAAAAACACAGGCATTATATTGAGGCATTGGGCTCCTAAATAAGGGTTTCTGAACACAATCACCCCAGCACTGTGACTGTGTACCTGGTAAATATCCAGCTACCAAGTAACCAATGTGTTCATACATAGGTTATGGTGTATGTGGGGTGGATACCATGGTCAAATGGGTGATTCAAGTTCTAGGAAAGGAGCATAATGGTGACATTTAATGAAGTTAATCAGAATGCTATAATTTAAGACTTAGCTTTGATTAGTGATGTATTTATTAGTGATCTATTTCTGGGATTTTCCACTTAGGTTTTTGCATTATAGGTTTGTGAAATCTTGGAAAGTAAAACTGTCTTGATAGAGAGAAACGCTGAGTAATTCTTTTGATGGATCCTGTCTCAGTTATTTCTGGACCACTGGAGACAGGTGTGCAGTAAGCTTATTTTTTAAATAAAAGGTGCAGTAATTCACATACATTGATACCCTTCCACAAGTCTTTGTCCCCATTAGCCTCCCTCCACTCCCCCTCTTGGTTTTCCCCCTTTCCTGTCCAATTTCAAGTAACCAAATACAAATGTATCCAGTATATCTGATAACAAAGTGAGATATTGCGACAATATGAGATACAAAGGAACACCAAAAGAGATGAGAGATAACATAGCATCTTAAGGACAGCAATCATTCGTTATATGGCTTTTGTTTCAATATCCTAGAAGTCCATTCACTTAGCTTCATACTATATGGCCTTATGTACCAAGTTTTTGCTCTATTGCAAATCTTTGCTATTAGAGCCCAAGGTTTCTACTGGTTATGATGAATGAGGGAAATGATTGAGCCTAAGTTCCTTTGAGTCTGTCTTACTTCGCTTAATATGATTTTTTCTACGTCGTTCCATTTCCTAACAAATTGGGAAATGTCATTTTTTTCTGACAGCAGCATAGAATTCCATTGTGTACAAACACCACATCTTGTGGATCCATTCAACCACTGAGGGATATCTAGGTTGGTTCCATATCTTTGCTATGGTGAATAATGCTGCAATGAACATTGATGTGCTAGTGGATTTAGTATGCCCTTGTTTCTGGATGATTGGGTAAATGCCAAGTAGTGGAATTGCTGGGTCATAGGGAAGCTCTTTGTTTAGCCTTTTGAGGCACTGCCATACTGCTTTTCATAGTGGTTGAATGAGTTTGCACTCCCATCAACTGTGTAGTAGTGATCGCTCCTGGCCACATCCCCTCCAGCATCTGTGGTTATTAGTTTTCCTGATCCTGGCCATTCTAACTGGAGTGAGGTGGAATCTTAGAGTTGTTTTGATTTGCATTTCTTTTATGGCCAGAGATGTTGAGCATTTATTCATGTGTCTATAGGCCATTATTGTTTCTTCTTCAGAGAAGACTGTCTTTAAGACTTTGGCCCATTTTTTTAATGGGATGGTTGCTACTTTGGAGATTAATTTTGGAGTGATTTAATTTTTTGAGTTGTTGATGTATTTTAGATATGAGGCCTTTGTCCGTTGTGTGGTTGGTGAAGATCTTCTCCCACTCTCTAGGCTTCCTAACTAATTTACTAGCTATGTCCTTTGCCATACAAAAGCTCTGCAGTTTAATGCAGTCCCACTTATCCAGCATTTCTCTGGTTTGTTGTGATTCTTGGTCTTTATTAAGAAAGTTTTGACGTGTGCCAACGAGGCATAATGTATCTCCTATTCATTCTTGTAAAGTTTTCAGTGTGTCAGCTTTTACCTCCAGGTCTTTGATCCATTTGGAGTTAATTCTAGTGCATGGTGACAAAGAAGGATCCAATTTGAGTTTTCTGAAGGTGCTTAACCAGCTCTGCCAGCATAACTTGTTGAAGAGGCTACCTTCCTTCCATTCTATTTTTTTGGCTCCCTTGTCAGAGATTAGGTGGCCATAGGTCTGTGGTTTAATATCTGGGTCCTCAGTTGTATTCCATTGGCCTTAAGGCCTGTTGTTGTGCCAGTAACAAGCTGTTTTGTTAATTATTTCTCTGTAATAGAGTCTAAAGTTTGGTATTGAAATTCCTCCTGCTTTGTTCTTTCTGCTAAGAAGTGTTTTTGCTATATGGGGTCTTTTAATATTCCATATGAAATTTTGGATTGCCTCTTCTATTTCTTTAAAGAATGACATAGGGATATTGATGGGTATTGCGTTGAATTTGTAGATAGCCCTTGGCAAGAGTGTCAGTTTCACTATGTTGATTCTTCCAATCCAGGAGCTGGGAGGTTTTTCCATTTTCTTAGTTCTACTTTAATTTCCTTTTTCAGGGTTTTATAGTTTTCATCAAAAATGTCCTTTACAATCTTAGTTAAGCTAATTCCTAGGTACTTTATTTTCTTTGAGGCTATTGTGAAAGGAGTTGTTTTCCTGATTGTTGCCTCTTTCCTCTCACTGTTGACATAGAGGAAGGCAGTTGATTTTTGAGGGTTAATTTTATAGCCTGCTACTCTTCCAAATTTTTGAATCAGCTCAAGGAGCTTAGGAGTACAGTCTATAGGATTCTTTAAATACAGAATCATGTCATCTGCAAAGAGGGATAGTTTTACTTCCTCTTTCCCTATTTGGATCCCCTTTATGCTTGCGTCTTGCCTTTTTTGCATTGACTAGGAATTCTAATACTCTGTTAAAGAGGAGAGGAGATAGTGGGCATCCTTGTCTCGTTCCTGATTTTAGAGGGAATGGCTTTAGCTTTCCCCCAGTAAGTATAATACTAGCTGTGGGTTTGTCATACACAGCCTTTATTATATTGAGGAATGTTCCCTGGATTCCTAGTTTCTCCAGAGCTTTTAACATAAGTGGGTGTTGGATCTTGTCAAATTCCTTTCTGCATCTATTGAGACAATCATGTGATTTTTGTCCTTGCTCCTGTTGGTGTGTTGAAGTATATTAATTGATTTGCGTATGTTGAACCAGCTTTGCCTCCCAGTGATGAATCCTGTTTGATCATAGTGTATAATTTTTTGATAAGTTGTTGTAGATGGTTGGCCAGTATTTTGTTGAGAAGTTTTGCATCGATGTCCACCAAAGAAATAGGTCTATATTTCTCTTTCTTTGATGAATCTCTGTCTGGTTTGGGGATGAGGGTTATACTGGCTTCATAGAATGAGTTTGGTAAAGAACCTTCATTTTCAATTTCATTGAAGAGCTTGAGGAGTATTGGTGTGAGTTCTGCTTTGAAGACCTTATAGAATTCAGCGGTGAATCCATCTTGCCCTGGGCTTTTCTTAGGTGGAAGGTCTCTTATTGCCATTTCTATTTCAGTGCTTGAAAAAGGCCTGTTTCGTTGGGTCAGTTCTTCTTGGTTCAGTGTGAGTATGTTAACATCAGCTAGGAATTCATCCATTTCTTCTAGATTCTCAAATTTGTTGGTGTAAAGGTTTGAGAAGTATTGCCTCAGGATACTCTGGATCTTGGTAATTTCCGTCGTGATATTACCATTTCTGTCTGTGATTTTGTTTATTTTGGCATGCTCTATTCTTTTTTTGGTAATGTTTGCTAAGGGTTTGTCAATTTTGTTGATTCTTTCAAAAAACCAACTCCTTGTTTTGTTGATTCTTTCTATAGATTTTTTGGATTCCGAATATTTAATTCTGCTTTGATTTTAATAATTTGCTTTCTTCTACTGGGATTAGGGTTGGTTTGTTGCTCTTTTTCCAGGAGCTTAAGGTGAGACATTAACTTGTTGGTTTGTGATTGTTTCAACATATTGTTGTAGTCACTCAGCACTATAAATTTTCCTCTGAGTACTGCCTTTGCCGTGTCCCAAAAAGCTGGTATTTTGTGTACTTCTTATTGTTAAATTTCATAAACTGTTGGATTTCTGTTCTGATCTCTTCGATGACCATTGCTGATTCAACAATGTATTGTTTAATGTCCATGAGTTACAGGGTTTTCGTTGGTGGAGATGTGTGTTCAGTTCCAATTTGATGCCTTTGTGGTGTGAGAGCGTGTAGGGAATAATTTCAGTGTTTCTGAATCTGTCCTAAGATTATGGCCTAAGATGTGGTCTATTTTGGAAAACATTCCATGTGCTGCTGAAAAAAAACATATATTGTGTTGTTGCTGGGTGGAATATTCTGCAGATGTCTCTTAGATCTAGTTGGTCTATATAGTTGTTCAATTCTAAGTTTTCTCTATTTGAGTTTTTGCCTTGTTGATCTGTCCATAGGTAAGAGTGGTGTGTTAAAATCACCAACAATCACTGTGTTTCGATCTAGTTATGGTTTCAGTGAAAGTAAAGTTTGTTTGATGAAATTTGGAGCTCCAGGATTGGGGTGTAGATATTTAGGATCGTTATATCTTCTTGTAGGAAAGATCCCTTTAGTAGTATATACTAACCTTCTTTGTCTTTTCTCACTAATTTTAGTTTGAAGTCTATTTAATCTGATATGAGGATGGCAACTCCAGCCTGTTTATGGGGGCCATTAGCTTGATAGAATTTATTCCAACCTATCACTTTCAAAAAATGTTTGTTTTGGGGGGGTAAGATGTGTGTCTTGAAGACAGCAGAATGCTGGATTTTGTTTTTGATCCAACTAGGCAGTCTATGGCTTTAATTGGAGAGTTAAGTCCATTGATATTGAGAGTTAGGATTGAGAGATATTTATTAGTTCCTACCATTTTTAAAAGCTTTTATTAGGGCCTGTGTCTTGACAGTTCTTGTGGTACTTAGATGGTATGCTTTTAGGTGCCATTTCTTTCGCTATATTGCATTTATTTTGATTTTCTATGTGTAGAACATCTTTGGGAATTCTCTGTAATGTTGAATTTGTTGCTACATATTGTTGCAGCTTTTTCCTGGAATGGAATGTTTTTATTCTTCTCTCAGTTATGAATGAGACCTTAGCTGGGTACAGTATTCTTGGTTGGTAATTATTTGAATTAAGGGCATGACATAAATGCTTCCAGACACTTCTTGCTTGCATGGTCTCTGCTGAGAAATCTGGGGTTATTCTTAATGTTTTGCCTTTATAGGTTATTGATCCCTTCTACCTGGCTGCCTTTAGGATCATTTCTTTGGTCTCTATCGATCCAGTTCGGTTAAAATGTGGCGGAGGGATGTTCTTTTCTGATCAAGTCTTTTTGGGTTTCTAAAAGCTTCTTGTACCTGGATGGGCCTGCCCTTCTGGATATTTGGGAAATTCTCTGAGATCATTCCCTGAAGTATATTTCCCATACCATTGACCTCTTTCTCAAGACCCTCCTCAATACCAATTAGCCTTAAATTAGGCTTCCTAATTGTATCTTGGACCTCCTGAAGCGCTCTCTCTAATATTTCCTAGATTTGGATTGACTCATTTTCTTTTCTTCCTGTATAACAACTAAGTTATATTCAGCCCCAGAAATTCTCTCTTCTGCATTGTCTAACCTGCTAACAAAGCTATGTACTTTATTCTTTGTCTCCCTTGCTTGTAATTACTTATTTTTGATGGCTCAATTGTTTCTGGACCACTGGAGACAGGCGTGCAGTAAGTTTATTACAAGCACCTGCACAGGATAAAAAATTATGTCACAAAGAAATACTGGCATAATGAAATCTTGAAAAAGGCAAATGAATACTAGATACAACAGTGACATTCGGAGTCATGTGGTGGTGTCTAACACATGTAACTCCTGGTGACTAAGGAGGATGAGATCTGAGGATCAAGGTTATAAGCCATCCTGAGAGATTCTTCCTCCAATTAATCAGCAGAAAGCTAGAAATGGAAGTGGCTCATGTAGAATGTCAACCTTGAATGAAAAAATGAGAAGCAAGAGTGAGAGGCCTAGAGTTTAAACCCCAGCATGCAAACACACACACACACACACACACACACACACACACACACACACACACATACACAAAATGCACAAAATGTTTATATTCTGCAAGGTATGTTAGATGACTTTAAAAAGGATTTACGGTAAGAGAAGTGAGATCAGAGAGGTAAAGGCTAACTTAGGTGGGTTTCAATTCAAGGGACAGAAGGGCAGTACCCTTAGGACAGCCTGATGTGATATGAATAAAGATAGACCTAAAGATTGGCAGTAAGGAATTTACTTATGGTTCTTACTATAATTTGTATCAGAATGTTCCCTATAGGCCCATGTATTGAGCCTGTGCTAGAGGTATTATAATCCCTAGGAGGTGAGGCCTAGTGAAGGAAGCTTATTGGAGCTAGAAGAGAGTATTGGGACACAAGGCACTCTGCTTCTTCTTTCTCTTAAATCTCAGCCCTGAAGTGGATGGGTTTCCTTTGCCACAATTTTCTGCCATTATGTGTGGCTTCCCCAAAAGACCCAGAATTAATGGGTCAACAAAACAGGGCTGAAACTAACAAAATAAACCTTTCCTTTTATAAGTGATTGCCTCAGCACTTGCTTTTTAACAGCATTGTAAAACTGATTAACAGAGTCCTTACAAAGTTTTTTTTTTCCAGAGCTGAATACTGAACTCAGGACCTTGCACTTACCAGGCAAGGACTCTTCTGATGAGCTAAATCCACAGCCCCCTTGCAAAGATTTTAAAAAAATATGGTTAGTCCAAGTCTTTTTACTGTCTTGCAATATTCAGAGGACCTGTGAATGTAAGAGAAGCCCACTTCTAGAGCCCACATCTAGATAAAGAATTTTACCTAAGCATGATAGCAGATTTCCAGTGATGGTTACTCATGATTGTATGTTATTCCTTGCTCTCTTTGAGGTTCTCTCTTTCTTTCTGGCTTGAGTAATTATTTTTAAAAACGTATAGCATAAGAGAGACATTAGGTCTTCCAAAGATTATAGGAGCTTCCTCCTGTGTTTAGAAGTAGTAAAATTGAAATTAATTGGAAAATGACAGAATCAGAGATATGCTTTATATCTTTGAGCAAAGGCCAACTTATTAAACTAGAGCATTTGTATCCTTCATTCTGAAAACAATTATTAGCTGACTCAGATATTCCAGAATTTTGCTGCTATGTAACATGAATAAATTGTCCAACTCAGTTTCTGCAGATCGCCTTAAAATTGCAAAAGGCACAAAAGCAAGAATATTTAACATTTTGTGTATTATTAAGTGAAATCAATGATCTTTTACAAGTTCATATTATTATTCTGTAAAACAGTCTATATTATTATTATTACTATTATTATTATTATTTTATTGGAATTCACAGCAACTAGGATTGAAATCTTAAGAATGGGGCTTCTTTTTTTATGAGAGTACTAGTTAGTCTTGCATTTGTTTTTAGAGAGCCAATCACTGTCATATGTTAGAATGACCAAATGAGTGATGTAATTTATACTACCTGTTGTCCTGCCAACTGCTTCAGGATGCCTCTTCCCTTCTCAAAAGCTTTACTACAATTTATGCATATATCACCCAGCAGTAACTTCTGACACAACTTGTTAGACCTTGTGTCCTTAACCTTATTCATCACGATGTAAGTTCTGTTTCTTTGCTTTTGGAATTTAAACTAATAAAAATAATAGCAAACCTTGAGGAAGAATGCATTTACAGAAAAATAATTAACTCAACCAGCAAGGAAACAAGCAGAGAGTTGATCCTTAGCATGAAATTACAATGGATGGTTAAATCCACTCTAAATGATAGTTGTATTTTTCTTCCATGAGACATTAGATGGAAGATTGTAGTGCTCTGATAGGCAGGATTGTGGAATGAAGATGACCAGAGAAAAAAACAAGTTAAACTTGAATATTTTATGCTCTTTTCTTGTGTCATCTCTTGTTAGTCTTATCCAGGAAGATACAAAGTTCAACCTGAGTGTCTCAGATAATTATATAGCTATAACCCATGTATTTTCTACTTTGGTAATGAGAAACAATAGGCCAAATTTTATCACTGACTTTTTTCAGGTTGTTATTTACATATCAGTATTTATTAGAAGGCATTTGATAATCATAAAACCTGACAAGGAATTATATATCATGATCAATGATTTGGTTAATTTTTTTAAATTCTTTCCTCTGAACCTTTGTGCCCTGTGTTACATTCTTCTTTATTTTGCATGATTTTTCAAAGAGCAAAGCAAAGTATTATGAGGATGTTGGAATTTGCCAATGTGAGTTTCAAACACTTAAATGTCATATATGTTCAAATGTTAGAAGTATTTATTTTAGGCTTTGTTGCGAAAGCCAGGGGGCGAGTTTCCATGGAGCCCGCGCGTGGCCCAGCAGACATAGCGGGCGGGGCAGAGGATGGAGGCGCAGGCGTCCACTGCGATGGTTGGGGCTGTGCATGAGAAGGTGGTCTTGTAGCCACCTAGGCCGGGTGGCGGAGGAGGGCGGTGGTGGCCAGGCCATGGCGGGGGACACCGTCCTTTGGGCGCCCTGAAGTGTGCTCCCTGAAGCCCCGGGGAGCCGCGACCCATGGGCTTCCTGAGCAGCGGGGTGCTGCGCCACCCCGGGCGAGCCCGAGCCCAGCCGGAGATCGGCCCTGGGGCGGGGGCTCGCTTCGGAGGCCAGAGCCTGGCGGCGAGCCTGCGGGCCATGTCTTCTGTTACTGCCTGGGCAGCCGCAAGTGCAAGCGGAGCAGCGGGGCCTTCTGCTACTGTCATCCCGACTCGGAGACCGACGAGGAGGAGGAACAGGGCGACGAGCAGCAGCGGCTCCTCAACACCCCTCAGAGGAAAAAATTAAAGAATACATCCAAATATATTTATCAAACATTATTTTTGAATGGTGAAAACAGTGATATTAAGATTTGTGCTCTAGGCAAAGAATGGAGCTTACACAAAATATATTTATGTCAACACTACAGGTTGCATTTGGATCGCAGTATCAAGATGATGTCTAAATAAAGCCCAGTCGTGTCATTGCCATTTTGGCAGCAGCTTCCATGCTGCAGTTGGATGGTTTAATCCAGCAGTGTGGTGAGACAATGAAGGAAACAATTAATGTGAAAACTGTATGTGGCTATTACACATCAACAGGGACCTATGGATTAGATTCTGTAAAGAAAAAGTGCCTTGAGTGGCTTCTGAACAATTTGACGACTCACCAGAATGTTGACCTTTTCAAAGAACTGAGTATAAATGTCATGAAACAGCTCATTGGTTCATCTAATTTATTTGTGATGCAAGTGGAGATGGATTTATATACACCTCTAAAAAAGTGGATGTTTCTTCAACTGGTGCCTTATTGGAATGGGTCTTTGAAACAGCTTTTGACAGAAACAGATGTCTGCTTTTCTAAGTGGAAAAAAGATCTTGAAGGCACAGCCTTCCTTGACACTGAACAAGGGAAACCATTCGTGTCTGTGTTCAAACATTTAAGGCTACAGTATATCATTAGTGATCTGGCTTCTGCAAGAATTATTGAACAAGATTCTCTGGTACCTTCAGAATGGCTGGCTTCTGTGTATAAACAGCAGTGGCTTGCTATGCTCCGGGCAGAGCAAGATAGTGAAGTGGGGCCTCAAGAAATTAATAAAGAAGAACTAGAAGGAAATAGCATGAGATGTGGTAGAAAGCTCGCCAAAGATGGTGAATACTGCTGGCGGTGGACAGGTTTTAATTTCGGCTTTGACCTACTTGTAACTTATACAATTCGGTACATCATTTTCAAACGCAATACACTGAATCAGCCATGTTGTGGATCTGTCAGTTTACAGCCTCGAAGGAGCATAGCATTTAGATTGCGGTTGGCTTCTTTTGATAGCAGTGGAAAACTAATCTGTAGTAGAACAACGGGCTATCAGATACTTACACTTGAAAAGGACCAGGAACAAGTGGTGATGAATTTGGACAGCAGGCTTCTGGTCTTCCCTTTGTATATCTGCTGTAATTTCTTGTATATATCACCAGAAAAAAAGAACTGAAAATAATCCCCACCCAGATAATCCAGAAAATTGAGGATCTCCTCAGCTGGAAACAGTAGCACTTTGAAAACTTTTTGTTAAGCCAGCTTTAATTCAGTGGCCCTACTGATATCACACCTAAGGTGACTAACATTGACAAAGGCCTTATGTACTGTACAGATAACATGGAGATGATTTTTTACCCTCATTACATTTCTATGCATAAGAAAACATTTTTAAACCATGTATGTTTTAAAGATGTCAATTCCTGCTTTTAATTTAGCATCAATAGAAAATTGATGTAAGTAAATTCAATGTTGCTTTGTAACAATAGATGATATTTAGCTTAAACTGTGGTCCTGCCTAATGTTAGTAAGCCTCGTTGAGCCATCTGTAAGTTTCTCTTTCTTTTGCTCAGCTCTTTGAACACCTCCTCACCTTATAAATGCTTTTCCATTGGTGCCTTTAAAGTTGCCCTTCCACTTCCCCGTCATGTAGTTCCTGCAGTAGCTTTCCAGTCACCGCTTCAGTTAGCCATTAAACACTTTCCCATGGTTGGGAGGTTATTATGAGAAACTTCTTTAAACTTAAACATTTTCACACTTTTTTTTAAGTTCAGCGTTCTTAGGATTTAACAACAAAAGCAAAAGCAAATAACAGCTGTAGACCTTTAAATAAAGTTGACTGAGGGAAAAATTAATTTGATTCAGAGGATTTTTCCTTTGCCTTTACATGGTCTTATCTTGAACATTCTGTATACTTTTTTGCCAGTCCTGGACCTTGAACTCAAGGCTTGAACATTGTCTTTGGGCTTTTTCTTTTTTCTTTTTTTTGCCAGTCGTGGGCTTGAGCTTAGGGCCTGAGCACTGTCCTTGGACTTTCTCAAGGCTAGAGCTCTAGCCTTTGAGCCTCAGCACCATTTCTGGCTTTCCAACATTACACTTAACAGGAAGAAACAAAATAACCTCTGCTTTACCTCTATGGTGATAATTCTAAAATTTCAGCATAAAACCCTGATTTCTTTCACAGTAATGAGCCTTACGTGTCTTGCTTCTGTCTGTCTCATACATTTCTACTTCATTCCTTGCTCTGTGCCAGGTACCATCACCACAGCCTGCTGTTCCCAGATCATTCTCCTGTTTTTATTTTTCCTTTTTTCCATTACCATAGCCTTACACCCTTGCTCTACTTTTATAAATTGATGTCTGGTGCTCTACCACTTGAGCAATACCTCTAGGAGAGCTATTTTGCTAGCTAATTAGAAATCAAATCTTGCAGATTTTTCTGCCAAGGGTTGGTTTTGAATTGTGATACTCAAATCTCAGCTTCCAAATATCTAGGATTCAAGGGGTGAGCCACTTGCACCTGGTTTTGAATCCGGAAGTTTCATGACCACCCAAACACAGCTTTACTCCAAGTTCATCTCCAGACTTTCCATTGCTAGCCTTGTCAGCTACTGACTGAGCATTTGAAACATGTTTGTGTGAACTAAATGTGCTCAGTGTATATTATACATAAAAAATGTAAGAGTTAGCAGGAATTTCAACGTAAACACCGCCCGGCACAGGTGGCTCAAGACTGTAATCCTAGCTATTCAGGAGCCTGAGATCTGAGGATTGTGATTCAAAGCCAGCCTGGGCAGGAAAGTATGAGACTCCAGAAAAGTGGAGGTGGCTCTGTGGCTTAAAAATGTAGGGTGGTAACCTTGAGCACTTCAACTCAAGGACAGTGCCTAGGCCCAGAGTTCAAGCCCCAGAACTGACAGGGAAAAAAAGATGTTCCTGATAGACTTATATTGATTGCATTTTTAAAAATGAAATAATATGTAGCTATGGCTGGGACTGTGACCCAGTGGTAGAGTTCTTGTCTAGCATGCACCTAGTCCTGGGTTCGATTCCTTAGTAACACATACATAGAAAAAAAGGCAGAAGTGATGCCAAGGCTCAAGTAGAGTGCTAGCCTTGAGAAAGCTCAAGGACAGTACTCAGGCCCTGGGTCCACGCCCCAGGACTGACAATAAGGAGAAGAAAGAGGAGAATAAAAAGAAGAAGACAAACAGAAAGAAGAAGAAGAATAAGAAGAAGAAGAAGAAGAAGAAGAAGAAGAGGAGGAGGAGGAGGAGGAGGAGGAGGAGAAGGAGGAGGAGGAGGCAGAGGACGAGGAGGAGAAGGCAACGGAGCAGGAGGAGGAGGAGGAAGAGGAGGAGGAGGAGGAAGAGGAGGAGGAAGAGGAGGAGGAGGAGGAAGAACAAGAAGAGCAAGAAGAAGAAGAAGAAGAAGAAGAAGAAGAAGAAGAAGAAGAAGAAGAGGAAGAAAAGGAAAAGGAGGAGGAGAAGGAGGAGGAGGAGGAGGAGGAGGAACAAGAAGAACAAGAACAAGAAGAAACTAGTGTATTTACAATACAAAACACCACAACCTCTCTGTACGTTTATGATGTGACTAATTTGCATGTTTTAATATAATCCTGGTCCTCGTTCTCTTCCTGGGCCTGGAGTGCAGCTAGAAACACCTTGTTTGTTTATAACAGTACTAGTGTTAAGACCCAGGGCCTCCACCCGCTGAGCTGCTGGCCCCGCTCCTGTGTGGGCACCCGCACGCGCTCCCAGCCTGGGCTCTCTCCTCTATCTGTGTCACTCAAGGCTAGCTCTCTACCACAGAGGCCTCAGCGCCACTTTTGCCTTTCTTTTTCTGTTGGTTAATTGGAGAGAAGCATCTCCCAGGCCGGCTTCGAACCCTGATCCTCAAGTCCCAGCCTCCTGAGTAGCCAGGATTACCCAGGCACAGCCCCGGAGTCGGGCCAGCTCTCAGGTTTGCATTCCCTATTTTTGTTTTCTGTGTCCTCATGATTAACCATTATCATAAATGTTTTCATGAATGACCTTACTGTCCCTTGACTGGAGACGGTGGGCGGCACGGTGGGTCTACGAGTCTGAGGTGTCTGGGCCGCATCTGCTGCTCAGACCACACCCGAGGAAACATTTGTTTTTCTGTCACCAGAATTGGTTCCAACCAGAAACGGGCTTCAGGCTTCCAGACGGCCTGTGGACCCTCGGCTCGCCCTGAGCCTGTGGCCTCCGACTGCACAGCCACAGGTGAGAGTGAGGCTGCAGATGGTGCGGTCCGCTGGCACAGGCCTCCCCTTGTACCCTGCGGAGCTGGTTCCTTCAGGCCGTAGAAAAGCATTCTGGGTAGGGGGCATGCCTTTTCTCCTTTCAGTGGCAGTGATGGTGCTGTGCGTGTCTGGACTGGTATGTTCCCTCAGGCCTTCCACACATGGGTGCTGGCCGGGATAGCCCCCTGCCCGTAGCCCGGCTTTGCAACCTGGAGTCTAAGTTGGCCGTTTTCTCCCGAGAAAGTCCCGGAGGGCCGGAGGCGGCCTGTGGCCTGTGATTGCTTGCGTGTGATGGCGGACGGCCTGGTGGACCAGTGCAGACACTTCCCTCTGCTGCAGCCGCCGGGGCCCACACCAGGCATGACAAGGTGCAGGTGAGGATGTCGGTCATTAGTCCTGCTTCCTGGGCTCAGACGTGACGGGAGAGTGTGTGTGTGCACACCACCATCTTGGCAGGCAAATCTTCACGCGCACACGCAGCTGCAGCCCAGGCCGCACGCAGCTTTCCTGGTAGCCTTTGTGTTGCCCTTTCTCTTTTGGGAACTAGTGAATGTGGTGTCAAAAAAGGCGCAAATAAATGTTTTGCAGCCTTTTCCTGCCCTCAAATTTTTGGTATCTTTGGTAGTGGAGCTGCACAATGGACAGTGCGTGCTTTTATGTTCATCTACATGTATAAGTGGTCTCTGAGATGGCCCGAGTTTGGTATGTGGTTCCTTTAACCACTTTGAAATAATTTTTCTCCAGGTGAAAGATGAATGCTCGATAAGGGTTGTCCTAGTTCAAAACCATGTGGCACTTCAGGTAAGGTGATAAGGGAGTTGCACGGAGGGGTGGGGGAGAGCGATTTTTTAATATTGTGGTTCATCATTAGTACACCTGCCCCAAAGTTAGCAAATAAAATGGTGTAGGAGAGAAATAACACAAAACAGAGGCTTTCTAGACTGCTTAGATTCGTTCTCATTGCCCAAATATAAAGGTGTGTTGGTATTCAGAGCTGAATACAGTAATAGTGTTAACTTTTTTTGGTAAAGAAGCATGCACTGTCTAATGAAGATGTGGCACATGTTTTCAAAAGTTGTTGCTTTTTCCTTTTAGGGCGTCCATGGTGAGGATTTTAGGTGTTGGATCTTCAAAAGTTGCAGGGAACACATAAATGCCTATCCAGCATCCTCGACTATATGCTTAAGACAGTTTATGAATAAATGTTTTACTGTTTGACACCTGTGTTTTAAGTCTTTTATTCACCATAAAATAGTCCTCTGATGAAAACTCTAAGGGAAGGTTCAATCTTTACTACCAGGAACTTCAAATCTTTCTGAAGTCTCATCAGCATGTCTGATAGCCTTGGGATCGCTCCTAGCAAGGTTTTCTTTTTTTTTTCTTTTTTGATTTTTATTGTAATTAGTAAAAGGGTTACATGATATTTGCCAGATAGAAGGTGCATTAATTCACATACATTGATACCCTTTCACGTGTCTTGGTACCCATTTCCCTCCCCCCACACCCTCCCGTCTTGGTTTTCCCCCCTTCCCTATCAAATTTCAAATATCCAAATACAAATAAATTCAATACATCAGATAACAAAGTGAGATACTATACCAATATGAGATAACCAAGGGATAGCAAAGGAGATGAGAGAGAACATAGTACATTAAGGACAACAATCCTTCATTATATGGCTTTTGTTTCAATATCCTGGAGGTCATTTCAATTAGCTTCACATTATATGGCCTTATGTATCAAGATTTTGCTCTATTGCAGATCTCTGCTAGTAGAGCCCAAGGTTTCTACTGATTATGACGAATGAGGGAAACCATTGAGCCTAAGTTCCTTTGAGTCCGGCTTACTTCACTTAATATGACTTTTTCTAAGTCTTTCCATTTCCTAACAAATGGGGTGATGTCATTCTTTCTGACAGCAGCATAGAATTCCATTGTGTACAAATACCACAACTTGTTGATCCACTCATCAACTGAGGGACATCTGGGTTGGTTCCATATCTTTGCTATGGTGAATAGTGCTGCAATGAACATTGTTGTGCTAGTGGATTTAGTATGCCCTTGTTTCTGGATGGTTGGGTAAATGCCAAGTAGTGGAATTGCTGGGTCAAAGGGGAGTTCTGTGTTTAGCCTTTTGAGGCACTGGCACACTGCTTTCCATAGTGGTTGAACGAGTTTGCACTCCCACCAACAGTGTAGTAGTGATCCCTCCTGGCCACATCCCTTCCAGCATCTGTTGTTATTCGTTTTCCTGATCCTGGCCATTCTAACTGGAATGAGGTGGAATCTTAGAGTTGTTTTGATTTGCATTTCTTTTATGACCAGAGATGTTGAGCATTTCTTCATGTGTCTACAGGCCATAAAATTGTTTCTTCTTCAGAGAAGACTCTCTTTAAGTGTTTGGCCCATTTTTTAATGGGATGGTTGTTACTTTGGAGGTTAGTTTTGGAGTGATTCAATTTTTTGAGTTGTTGATATATTTTAGATATGAGGCCTTTGTCCGTTGTTTGGTTGGTGAAGATCTTCTCCCACTCTGTAGGCTTCCTGATTAGTTTACTAGCTATGTCCTTTGCCATACAAAAGCTCTGCAGTTTAATGTAATCCCACTTATCCAGCCTTTCTCTGATTTGTTGTGATTCTTGGTCTTTATTAAGAAAGTTTCGACCTGTGCCAAGGAGGCCTAGTGTATCCCCTATTCCTTCTTGTAAAGTTTTCAGTGTGTCAGCTTTTACCTCCAGGTCTTTGATCCATTTGGAGTTAATTCTAGTGCAAGGTGACAACGACGGATCCAGCTTTAGTTTTCTAAGGTGCTTAAGCAGTTCTGCCAGCACAACTTGTTGAAGAGGCTGTCTTTCTTCCATTCTAATTTTTTGGCTCCCTTGTCAAAGATTAGGTGGCCATAGGTCTGTGGTTTAATATCTGGGTCCTCAGTTCTATTCCATTGGTTGTCAGGCCTGTTCCTGTGCCAGTACCAAGCTGTTTTGATAATTATAGCTCTGTAATAGAGGCTAAAGTTTGGAATTGAAATTCCTCCAGCGCTGTTCTTTCTGCTAAGGAGTGTTTTTGCTATACGGGGTCTTCTATTAATCCATATGAAATTTTGGATTGCCGCTTCTATTTCTTTAAAGAATGACATTGGGATATTGATAGCAAGGTGTTCTTGCAAATAATTACACTACCTAGCTCACGGTTAAACTCCCGTTTGTGCTTTAGTACATTCACTGGGGTGGTTGTATGTGCATTTCGTATTTTTCTGTGTACTGTTTCAAGGGTTTGAACTCAGTTTATACACTGTTCCTAAGGTTTTAGTGCCCGAGACTACTGCTCAGCCACTTATGCCACAGCTTAATTTCCAGCTGTTTTTAGGTAATTGGAGATTGTAGATTCTAAAGGGCTTTTTTGCCCTGGCTGGCATCCAACAACAACCTTCAAATCTTAGGCTCCTGAGCAGCTAGAATTGAGTGCAAAGCACTGTACTAAGAGCTGGAAACAATACCTAAAACATAGCTCCTATAGGAGGATATATAGCTGCTGAAGAAATATGTCCAACTGCTCTTTGTGAGATGAATTCTGTCATGTGATTTGAGTCTGAAGCATAAGCTAGTCAGGTTGGGCCTAAAAAGGTACCTTTTGGGATAGTGGGGCAAGAAAAATAAACCCCTTCTATGGCTTATGCTGTTTTTTTCTTTTGTAAGATAGCTGGCTATTAACAGGGCCTATGGGGTGGTAATTTGGAAGAGATGGGTAGAAAAGGCTAGACCACTTACGGTTTGGGCTTTGTTATAGCAGGAAATTAATCAGGTAGCGAACAGACTAGGGCAGGTAGGATTTAGTCTGGCTTGGACCAGTTAAACAAGGATGTTTAACTTGCCACAAGCTTACTGGCCCCAAATGTAGCTGTGGGGCAGCATTTTCTTGTGATAGAAGCAGCTCCGGAATAATGAACCATATTGCCTCAGGTATAAATCTGACCTGGGGAAGAGGTCCTAGGTAGGTCAGAGGTTGCAAAGTGGCCAAAAGTGAAATGAAAAGTAGAGGGAATTGTTTTCTGTAGCCCAGATGACTAAAAGGAAGAGTATGACTAGACACTAGAGCAGAGGCAGTAGTCTCAGAGAAAATACTGGAGCTAGAAAGGATGCCCCATTTTCCCAGGTCATGTGAATCGCCAGGTAAGCTTGGGAGCCAGACAGTGGAAAGACAAAAATTGTTATGTAGCTTACCTCCACCAACAAGGACATTTAAAAAGTAACACTGAACATGTGAAAGGGTTTCAATATATTTGAATTAATGCACAATCTATCTGGCAAATATCATGTAACCCATCTATTAATTACAATAAAAATACATAAAAAAGTAACACTGAAAAACAGATTTTACATCATTTGTAAATAACCAGTGGGACTTAATGCCACAATAAAATATTAGAGTGAGCTTCATATAAATAAAAACTGTCTGAGGGTGATGCCTCCCTGTGGAGCACTAGTTTAAACTACTTCGACCTGGGAATATGGTTTTCTGCCCACTTGGCATTCTATTGCACAGCAAAAGCCAGCTGCAGGCCAGGACTCCTGGAGGCTTATGAGAACAAGCATCTGGTCTGGTTGTGCTTGTGGGCAGATGTGTGGATGGTGTCCAGTTTCAGAAAGTAAGATATGACATCGAGCTTACAAGGCTACCCTTCAGTCCTGTTCAGCACAAGAAGTGAGGATGCTTTCTCTTTGTACTCAGGAGACAAAGGTCCAAGATACTTGAATAGTTAGCTAATTTACAGTTTGACAAGTATCAGTGATATACCCTTCCCAGCCCACTCCTGGCTCTTCATTAGGATCAAGTCTCTATCTTGAGGCAGGCAGCTTGAACAGTTTTCACTGTTTTTGCTGTGTGCTTTCCAGTCAAATTGCTTGTAGATAGATGAGGTTTTTCTTCAATCAGGCTGTCTTTGGACCCATTTCTTTTCTGAAAGAAAACATTTTTACATGTATATGCTAGAGTCAGTAAGTAGTTTTTGTAAAAGGACAGAATGTGTACAATATTAATCATTTAGAAGCAAGACACTAGTTATTGGTGCAGTAGAGTAGATGAAGTGGTCCACCAGGATGTACTGACTGCTCAGGCTGGTGGGTACCATTCCTTGAGGTGGTCAGTGGATAGCTGTTTCATTTGAAAGCAGGCTTAGGATCACCACATCTGACAGAAGATGCTCTAGACTTGCATACAGCAAAAATGAGAGCTATTTATTCTGTATAATTTGCTTTTGGGGGGGAAGTGGAGGGTTTGAACTTAGGGCCTGAGCACTGTTCTTGGGCTTTCTCAAGGCTACTACTCTACCATTGAGCCACAGCACTGCTTCTAGCTATATTCATGTATGCTAGGCACGCTCTACCATTAGGACATAGTCCTTGCCTAATTTGCCATTTTTGAAATTCTTCAGTGATGCTGATAAATCACATGGATTGTGATAGAATCTGTGTGTGTTGCTTAGATTTCCATTCCAGGCTGGGATTCTTGGAAATTCTGGTTTGCTACACAGCTCAAATTTGAGATCCTCTGGGAACTACCCTAGCCTGAAAAGACCCACCCTATCCAATCCCACAAGCCTTCCAAAAACAGCCCTCAGCCACAACAACCTTTTTAGCTCAAGACAGGATGACTGAAGCTCCAGAGCTTCCCATAAGTTCCCATTAGGGGACTGAGCTACACAGTTTAGTTGTACCTCAACCCACATCTCTCTTCTTTCACTTACCATCAAGTACCACAGGGTACTTCCCAATAAACTGGCACATAAATCCATCTGTGTATCTGTTTTTTTAGAAAAAGATCTTTAATCAAGTAATTGATAAGAAAGGAGCAGGGCAATGGAAAATAGCATAGCAGCTTTGTAGGTAATGTATGAACTTCCAAGTTTATAATGTATAAAACTGCATAGCTAACATGGTTTTATGAGAGAGACACAGTAGTTTTAATTGGCTTCTCTACAGGATTCACACACAACGACAGGCTGGCACTAGCCAATCATAAATGTCAACTTCTGCATCTATTAGTTCATCCAACTGTCTTTAAGTTCATATCATCTTGTTAAACTTCTCCGTGAGAATGATGTCAAACCCTGCAGAATGACATTCAAGGCTCTGTGAGACCGAATTCAGGAGCTTTAAACTGATTATGTTAAGGCAGCTAGACACGATGTCCTTCTGTTGTCTTTAACCATATTTGTACCCAATTTCAAGGATGTACATACCTCCTCTGGAAAAATAAATTCAGATTTGAGTAAATCTTCTCTCTGCCATTGTTAACAATAATATCTGTCCCCAATTTGTCTTTGTTTCTCTGGCTTGAAAAACACTTGAAACAAGGCACCAGTGGTTCTGTATTCCTAGATACTCAGGAGGCTGAGATCTAAAGGAAAGTAGAAACTGGGAGCATCAAGGACCAAGGCCAGCTTCAAAAGGAGAAAATCCCCCACACCCTATCAAAAACTTATCTAAAACCAAAAAAGCCTGGACGATAGGCTTGTGTGGTTTTGAGTGCTTGCCTTGCAAGCTCCTGAGTATGAACCCAATAACCACCCCCCCTCCTCACAACATTGAATAGGTTACTAGCTAGACTCAGAACTTGATGAAAGAGGGCTATTTCTCTCATTGAAAAAAAAGGCTGTTTTGGAACCACAGGCTAATGTATTTAGACCTGCCCACTTACTTTACTTCACTTCTGAGAGAACTGATGGCTCCCCATCAGCTGCCTCTCAGTGGCTCTCCTTGGGATTGCATTAAAACTACCTTTATTCTAGAACAAGGTAGTAAAGACACCAATACTCACTGAATATGCTTCCATAACTCTTCTTTTGCTTGAACATTGGGGCTCCTCCTATAAATAAGGAAAACACATCTCTGCAACTATGCTTCATTTATAACCTAAAGTGCTTAGACTTTAGATCTACAAACTTAAACATCTTATGAGCCATCTGAGAACAGACCAGAAAGGATTGGTTATTTTTTTATTTCATATATTTATTGATTTTAATATTTTTTATTGTGATTAATAGAAGTTTTCCATTATATTCACCAGATAGAAGGTGCATAACTTCACAAACATTGATACCATTTCTCATGACCATTTCCCTCCAATCCACCCTCCACTTATCTTGATTTCCCCCTTCCCTAAACAAATTTCAAAGAACTTATTAAGCACATATAAAATGGCTTTTGTTTTCTTCTCCTGGAAGTCCTTACATTTAGTATCATACTATTTGGCCTGTTGTCTCTAGATTTTGTTCTATTGTAAATCTCTACTAGGAGAGCCCAAGGTTTCTACTGATTATGACAAATGAGGAAGACTATTGGGCTTACATTCCTTTCAGTCGGGCTTACTTCACTTAATATGTTTTTTTTATGTCTTTCCATTTTCTTACAAATGGGGCGATGTCATTCTTTCTGACAGCAGCATAGAATTTGATTCTGCATAAATACCACATCTTGTTGGTCCACTCATCAACTAAGGGTATCTGGGTTGGTTCCATATCTTTGCTATTATAAGTACTGATGCAATGAACGTCATTGTTCTAGTGGATTTAGTATGCCTTTGTTTCTGGATGGTTGTGTAAATGCTAAGTAGTGGAACTGCTGGGTCATAGGGGAGCTCTATGTTTAGTCTTTTGAGGACCTGCCATACTGCTTTCCATAGTGTTTGAATGAGTTTGCACTCCCACCAACTGTGTAGTAGTGATCCCTCCTGGCAACATCCCTTCCAGCATCTGTTATTAGTTTTCTTGATCCTGGCCATTGTAACTGGAGTGAAGTGGAATCTTAGAGTTGTTTTGGTTTGCATTTCTTCTATGACCGGAAATGTCTAGCATTTCTTCATGTGTCTATAGAACATGAGTTCCTGAGTTCAATCCCTGGTATAAAAAAATAGTCTTAAAAGGCCATTCTTCTCTGATATCAGTTGATCAAATAGAAGCTATTCTCAACTTATACGTATGTATTTACTTCAAAAGAATATTTCTTAGGGAGCCACTAGGGGAATAAAGAGAGAATACCACAGGGTAATAGAATGGATAGGAACAACGTCCGTTATGAACATGTATAACATGTCAACATGAAACCCATCATTTTCTACAATTAACACCTGCTAGTGGAAGGGGAAGAAAGAGCTTTCCTCTGGCCACCATGGAATAAGTAGCATCAGATAACCTCTCATCCTCACTAACTTCGCCACATACAGAGCACACACAAGTGTGTTCAGGAACCAGGCAGACAGGATTTGTGAGAGAAAGGAAGCATAAGTCAAGTCCTCCTTCCCCAGCTCTCTGCCTGGGGCCTCTAGGCTGCAGTGCTGGGGAGGTGGCAGCTCAGGTCTCAGCAGCAGTCTTGGGAGCTGAGGAACACAGAGGTCAAAGATGGAGGCTGCTGACCAGGGTGGAACTGAAGCTTGGGAGGAAAGAGTCAGGAAAATGTAAACTGAATTAGGCAGTGGAACAAGAACGGTCAAGGGAAAAAGCCTTTGTGAAGACCTCAACGCAAGTACCTCAATTATTTTACGAACATAAATCATTGCAACCTAGACATAACAAGTAGGAAATACTAAGTGTCATCTGTGAATGTAAAGCAGTTTGTAAATTAAAATATCCCATAAAGAAATATCCAGAGATGGTTTCACTAGTGAATTATATAAAAATATTTAAACATTAAGAAGAAAAAACAGTGTGGGAACTGTTACCAAAATGACAAGCAAAAATATTACAAGAAAAATATGGACCAATATTTTCTATAAACAGTAAAACTATTTTAAAACAGCAAATGGAATGTAGCAATGTCCAAAAAAGATAGCACATATGATTAAAAAACTGACTGGGTACAATCCATCCAGTAACAAAATAAAGAAGAAAAATGCAAATGCACACACCTCAGTAGGTATGAAAAGACAATATTCAAAACTCATTTCAGATAGAAACTCTTTATTGCTCCGTTTGATGTTATCTCACACATGTAATCCTAGCTACTCAGGGGGCTAAAATCTATGGATCACAGTTCAAAGCCAGCCAGAGCAAGAAAGACTCTCTATCTCCAATAAACTATCAAAAAGCCAAAAGTGGATCTGTAGTTCAAATGGAGTGCTACTTTTGAGCAAAAAATCTCAGGGACATTCCCCAGGCCCTTGGTTCAAGCCCTAGGACCAGCGCATGCACACACACACCCAGACCACAGACAGACACTTCTTCACTAACTCCACTAATCCAGTTTAAGAGGAACAGAAGAGTTTCCTCAAAATTCATCCCCATAAGTGAGAACAAGCTAGGAATATCTGCTTTCTACCATGACTCCTGCTCTATATCATAATTCAGTTTGTTATAGAGCTAGCTAGTACACAATGGTAGAAAAAGAAACAAAAGATAAAGGTTCAATAGAAAGATATGAAACCAACCCAGATGCCCCTGAGTAGATGACTAGATCAACAAGAGGATGTATTTATACACAATGGAATCCTATGCTGCCATCAGAAAGAACGGTATCACCCCATTTATAAGGAAATGGAAAGACTTGGGAAAAAATCATATTAAGTGAAGAAAGCCAGAATCAAAGGAACATAGGCCCAATGGTTTCCCTCATTTGTCATAATTAGTATAAACCTCAGACTCTCCTAGCAGAGGTTTACAATAGCACAAAACCTAGATACATAAGGCTATATACAATGAGGCTAAATGAAAGGACCTCAAGGTTATGGAAATAAGAGCTATATAATATGTGATTGTTGTACTTAATTTACTGTGTTATTTCTCATCTCTTTCGTTGTCCCTTGGTTATTCTCATATTGTTACAGTGTCTTACCTAGTTATCTGGAATATTGTATGTATATTTGTATATTTGAAATAGGATAGGCAAGGGGGTAAACAAGTTGAGGGGAGGAGGTTGGGGCAGGTAAATGGGGACAAAAACATGAAAAGGGGTATCCATGTTTTTTAAGTAATGCACCTCCTATCTGGCGAATATAAGGAAATCCTTCTATTAATTACAATTAAAAAACAGAATTATGTTAAAAAGGCTAAGGTTTAAAATAAATTTACCACTGTTTGTGGTAAAATGTTATTGTAACTGTAGCAAATTCACAAAATAATGTTCCCACATGTGTGGTGTCTACAGTTAAGTAAATTTAACAAAGTTGCAATGTGGCAAGATACTACAGAAGGATTTTTGTTTGTTTTTATTTCTTGTATTTTGAGTGGATGAATTTTCATGTCACCTATGCTGGCATGGAACTCCTTATGTAGCCCTAGACAGCACTCAAATTCACAATCTTCCTGCCTCATGTTTCTTTCTCTGAGATTCCTCCTCACTCCAGTTAGAATGGCCATGATCCAGAAATATAATAACAACAGATGCTGGCAGGGATGTTACTTCTCAAGAGTGGAAACTTTGGGATCGGGACTTTGTCCTAGTGGTAGAGTGCTTGGTAGCATGCAGGAAGTGCCGGGTGAGATTCCTTCGTACCACATACATAGAAAAAGGCCAGAAATGGTGCTGAGGCTAAATGGTTAGAGCCCTAGCCTTCAGAAAAAGAAAGAACCCAAGGACTGTTCTCAGGTCCTGAGTCTAAGCACAGGACTTGGAAGAAAAAAAAAGACTAAACATAGACCTTCCCTATAACCCAGCATTCCACTACTTGGCATTTACCCAATTGTCCAGAAAAAAGGACATACTAAAGCCACTAGCACAACGATGTGCACTGCAGCACTGTTTTACCCTAGCAAAGGTATTCAACCACCCCTGGTGCCCCTCCCATACTTTGTCTTTGAACTAGTGTTTGGTAAAAGAAGTCTTATAGAGCAAGGAAGCACGTGTGACATACCAGGCTGTCTTTGGCCTTGGGCCCTCCAATTGGCGCCTACTATTCAGCATGGGTTCCAGGGGAGTTCAGCAGGCTTCAAAGGGCATATTTTTGGTAAGCAAGACCTCAACTTTGAAGTGTGGATTCCATAGCTCATCCCTGTCATGCCAGCCATTTTCTAAGCAAGATTCTCAGATTGAATAGCGCAGGTGTCGGGAATAACATTCCCTAGCACAGGGCTCAGGATGAACTTTGATAAGTCAGCCTGGAAGAAATGACTTCTTCCCTTGGCTCTCTCCCCCTGCACCCTGGAAATACCCACCCAGCACCTGTAACCCTGGCAACTGGCATGCCTGGGTGCAGTGAGAGGGCCCCACTGAGGTATTTCCCCATCCTCTGAGATCATATCCACTTCTTCTGTGTCTAATCCCCTCCCTCTATATAATCTCTCACTTCCCACCCTAAGCTCTCTTGCTTGCCCAGACTCCATCTTGGATGGCCGGAGTCTGCTTTTCCTCAGGCAATAAACCCTCTTCTGAACTGCGTGGCGTTTCCTATCGGCATACCTTACATTTGGTGCCATACTCAGATGGGGGAGAGGGTCAAGAGTGGCTGGATCCCCTATTTTCTCGAGGGTCAATCCACCTTCTGCCCCCACCCACTTCATACCAGAGAAAGGAAACTCCACTCCCGGACCTCTGCCTTTCCCATTGCTGGAGGTGCATTCACTACAATGTATCCTGTCTGCACCTGGTGAGTGACTCCTGCCTGCAGGCCTCTTTTCTGTCTCCTTTAACCACAACTGCCTCTGGATCTCTCCCTGTGTCTAGTTTAAACCCCCCCACCCCCCAATGTGTCCTGGTGAGACTGGATTCCCCCTCCCCCGCACATTCCACTTTCCCACTCAACATCCTTATTGACTCTACCCAATGACATTGTCACTGACTCCACCCCTGTCACCACTGACTCCCCCCTCCCCTGGTGTCCTCACTGACTGGGCCCTCCCATCCATGTCCTCACTAACTCTTCCCCTACCTCCTCACTGACCACCCCCCACCCTCACAGACTTCACTTCCTCTTAGTTTTTCTTATTACAATGGAGTCTCATCAGTCTCACCCAAGCCAGGACACCCCCTTGGGATATCCTATATGCTCTTTAGATGTTCTTCTACTCAGAGACTCCATAAAGCCAAAACTGCTCATCTTTTATTGCAATTGTGTCTGGCCAAAGTATAGGCTAGGCAATTGGTCCCAGTGGACCCCAAATAGGACTTTGGATTATAATTTTCTCAGGAATTTAGGCAGTTTCTGCCGACGCAATGGTAAATGGCCAGAGGTTCTATAAGTTCAGGCTTTCTTTGCTTTCCATGCTTGCCTTTCTCTCTACCAATCCTGTTCAACTTCCCCTATCCTACTGGCACAGGGGCATCCTGTCCCTGCCAAATCACCTAAGAGCCTGGAGTCTCTTCCTAAACCTAAAGTGCTTGATCCCCTACTCCACATTGAAGATTCTGCTTTTCCTCCCCAAGCTGAACCTTTCCTTCCTTCTCCTCCCCCTTCATCTCCTTTTGACTCACCTCCTGCTACTCATACTCGATATTGTACTGGTAGCACACAGCCTCCACCAGTCTCCTTATATCCTCTGCAGGAGGTGGCAGGGGCAGAAGGGGTCATTCGTGTGCATGCCCCCTTTTTAATGACAGATCCTTCCCAGATTGAGAAGCAACTAGGATCATACTCCCAAGACCCCAATAATTATACCAAAGAATTTAAATACCTTGTTCAGACTTATGACCTCACCTGGCATGACTTATATACAGTCCTGTCCTCTACCCTTACCTCTGAAGAAAAGGAAAGGTTTTGGGTTGCAGCCCAGACGCATGCTGATGAAACCCACCACCTAGACAATTCTTTCCCAGTAGGGGCAACGTCTTTGCCCAGGGAAGAGCCCAAATGTGATTATGAAAATAATGCCCCGGGAAGGGTTATCAGAAATAGGATTGTAACCTGCCTGGTAGCTGGCTTCTAGAAGGCAGCCCACCATGCAGTCAACTATGATAAACTACGGGAAGTTACCCAGAAACCCACTGAAAACCCAGCCTAATTTCTTGGTAGCCTTACCTTAGCACTCCATCTTTATAATAAGCTGGACCCAGAGTCAAAAGAAGGTATAGTGGTCCTTAATACCCATTTCATTTCCCAATCAGCTCCTGACATTAAAAAAAATTGAAAAAGGCTGAGGTTGGCCCTCAAACCACTCAAGGAAATCTGGTGAGCACGGCCTTTAAGGTTTTTAAAAACCAGGAGGAACAGAAAAAAGCTGGTTTTGACAAAGATAATGTTGACAGTGGTGATATACCTGGAGACAATTGTGCTAATGGCAACTGACTAGTGTCACCTTACCTATAGGAATCTTCCTAAAACACTCTTCACACTGACAACCAACCTATAGAAAGATTCCTATAGGTAAGGTGACACTAGTCAATTGCCACTAGCACCATAGTCTCCAGGTATATCACCACTGTCAACATTATCTTTGTCACAACCATCAACACTTGCATGAAACTTTCACCCACAATTCCTTACCTGAAGCTAATGTATCTCTTTCAGCCTTGGTACCCATCAAGCTATCAAGATCAAGGCCTCCAGCTTTTCAGCTTTGGCTGTAGTGACATCTTTTGAATAACATATTCTAGCTCATTCCCCAGCTTGTTTTATGTGATTATAAGCCTGTTTCAACTGTTATAATCTTATATTCTGCTCTATGTTTAGAAATACTGCCATTATTATCTGGGTCTTCAGTTCTATTCTATTGGTCTTCAGGCCTGTTCTTGTGCCAGTACCAAGCTGTTTTGATAATTATAGCTCTGTAATAGAGTCTAAAGTTTGGTATTGACATTCATCCTGTGCTGTTCTTTCTGATAAGAAGTATTTTTAATATACGGGTTCTTTTATTATTCCATATGAAATTTTGGATTGCCTCTTCTATTTCTTTAAAGAATGACATTGGGCTATTGATGGGTATTGCATTGAATTTGTAGATATCCTTTGGCAAGATTGTCATTTTCACAATATTGATTCTTCCAATCTTGGAGCATGGGAGGTTTTTCCATTTCCTCAGTTCCGCTTTAATTTCATTTTTCAGGGTTTTAAAGTTCTCATCAAAAAGGTCCAAGTGGATCAAAGACCTGGAGGTAAAAGCCGACAATCTGAAAACTGTACCAGAAGGAATAGGAGATACAGTAGACCTCCTTGGCACAGGTCAAAATTTCCTTAATAAGGACCAAGAATCACAACAAATCAGAGAAAGGTTAGATAAGTGGGACTGCATTAAAATGCAGAGCCTTTATATGGCAAAGGACATAGCTAGTAAAGTAATTAGGAAGCTTACAGAGTAGGAGAAGATCTTCACCAACTATACAACAGACAAAGGCCTCATATCTAAAATGTATCAACAACTCAAAAAATTGAATCAATCCAAAACTAATCTTCAAAGTAACAACCATCCCATTAAAAAATGGGCCAAACACTTAAAGAGAGTCTTCTCTGAAGAAGAAACAAAAACGGCCTATAGACAAATAAAGAAATGCTCAACATCTCTGGTCATAAAAGAAATGCAAATCAAAACAACTCTAAGATTCCACCTCACTCCAGCTAGAATGGCCAGGATCAGGAAAACGAATGACAACAGATGCTGGAGGGGATGTGGCCAGGAGGGATCACTACTACACTGTTGGTGGGAGTGCAAACTCATTCAACCACTATGGAAAGCAGTTTGGCAGTTCCTGAAAAGACTAAACAAAGAGCTCCCCCTATGACCCAGCAATTCTACTACTTCACCATAGCAAAGATATGGAACCAACCTAGATGTCCCTCAGTTGATGAGTGGATCAACAAGATGTGGTATTTGTACACAATGAAATTCTATGCTGCTCTCAGAAAGAATAACATCACCCCATTTGTTAGGAAATGGAAAGACTTAGAAAACATCACAGTAAGTGAAGTAAGCCAGATTCAAAGGAACTTAGGCTCAATTGTTTCCCTCATTTGTCATAATCAGTAGAAAGCTTGGGCTCTCCTGGGAGAGATTTGCAATAGAGCAAAACCTTGATACAAAAGGCCATATAGTATATCGCTGAATGAAAGGATCTCTAGGATATAGAAACATAAGCCATATAATGAATGATTGCTGTTCTTTAGGTACTATGTTATCTCTCATCTCTTTTGCTGTCCCTTGGTTATCTCATATTGTTACAGTATGTCACTTTGTTACCTGATATATCGGATATATTTGTATTTGGTTATTTGAAATTGGATAACGAACGGGGAAAAACAAGATGAGGGGTGGGGGTGTGGGGGGGGAAATGGGGACCAAGACATGTGAAAGAGTATCAATGTATGGGAATTAATGCACCATCTATCTGGCAAATATCATGTAACCCTTCTATTAATTACAATAAAAAATATATTAAAAAAAGAAAAAAGCTGATAAGGCTACCTATAATAGGAAAATTTGCCAGCTCCTGGCTGCTGCCCTTCGGGCTTCTCAAAGAAGAAGCACCCAATGCCCACCACCCAGACCATGCTTTAAGTGTGGCAAGGAAGGCCACTGGGCAAGAGCTTGTCCTACTCTAAAACCACCATCAGGACCCTGCCAAAGGGTCCCGTAGATGGGACACTGGGGAATTGACTATCCCTCCTCAGTTCTACAAGATGGGTCAGTCCCTCCCATACCCCCCACACATGGTGAGGAGTTCAACTTTTCTGAGATACTCAGCTTAGCAACGGAAGTGCAATGCTGCCCAGGGCCGCTGGATCCCACAAGCATCACAATGGAGGAGTCCAGGGTATGTCTCTAGATTGAAGCCAAGCTGCTTGTATCCTTTTTTTTGGACATGGGAGCCAGTTATTCATTGTTACCTGAGGATTACAGCCTGTCTTTTCCCTCCCAGATCTCAATTGTGGGTGTAGATGGCCTTACTTGTTCTGTAACTACCCATGTAGAATAGATAAGTTTCCTTTTATACATTCCTTCCTACTCTTACTCCACTGTCCCATATCCAAGACTCCCTCAGCCCCTTAAAGCCCTTTTCCTTCTCCCCCAATTTTGCCTGAAGATCGAGTCTTTCTTAACGCCCTTTACCTGTCTGGTTTACATCCTAACTGAACAGGCCCTCATTAGGTCCTGCTAACCGCTCCCAGTGCAGTTTAGCTCAAAGGACAGTCACAGTGGTTTCTTCTGTCAAGAGTGAAATGAAGGCTCCTGCTCTTCCGCCTTCTATGACGCCAAGGTATCTCGCATCCCTGAAGAAGATGGCACCCCTGGAAATGACTTCTTCCGTTGGCTCTCTCCCCCTGCATCCTGGAAATCCCGCCCAGGACCTGTAACCCTGGCAACTGGCATGCCTGGGGACAGTGGGAGGTCCCCACTGAGGTATTTCACCATCCTCTGAAGTCATATCCATTTCTGCTGTGTCTATTCCCCTCCCCCTATATAATCTCTCACTTCAGCCCTAAGCTTACTTGCTTGCCCAGACTCCATCTTGGGTGGCAGGAGACTGCCCTCTCCTCACACAATAAACGCTCTTCTGAATTGCGTGGAGTTTCCTTTCGGCTGAACTTACAGACTTCAATTTTTAAATGTACAGTAAAGTGCTTGGATAAGAATCTGCATATAGGAAGCATCACAGCTGTGGGAATACTGTGTTGTCCAGAGTGATAGAGCAAAGCTTCTTCAAGAATTTGTATAGGTGATTCTGATTGGTTTTCCTTTATAGGTTACTGAACCCTTTTTCCTGGCTGCCTTTAGGATCGCTTTTTTGGTTTCTACTGATCCAGTTCGGATTACGATGTGGCGGTGAGATGTTCTTTTCTGGTCAGGTCTGTTTGGGGTTCTAAAAGCTTCTTGTATCTGGATGGGTCTGCCCTTCTGGATATTTGGGAAATTCTCTGAGATGATTCCTTGAAGTATATTTCCAATACCATTGACCTCTTTCTCCAGACCCTCCTCAATACCAATTAGCCTTAAATTAGGCTTCCTAATTGTATCTTGGACCTCCTGAAGCGCTCTCTCATTTTTCCTAGATTTGGATTGACTCATTTTCTGTTCTTTCTCTATAAGAAACTAAATTATCTTCAGCCCCAGAAATTCTCTCCTCTGCATTGTCTAACCTGCTATCAAAGCTATCTACTTTATTTTTCATCTCCCTTGCTACTAATTGCTCATTTTTGATGCCTTGCATCTCTCCTTTTAGATCATGTATGGATTTCTTTAGCTCCTTGATTTCCATTTGAGTGGTTAGCTCAGTAGCTTTATTTTCTTTGAACATTTGCTGGAGTTCGGTCACCTTTTTATTTGTGGATTCTATGAATTCATCCATCTTTCTTTGAACAGCCTTTATTATGGCTTCCTTTATGGCTCCTTCTTTTTCACTTATCACCTTGTTTATGGTTTCCTCTTGTTCAGCTATGGCTTCCTCCCTTATCTCTTTCTTTATATTTTCACATTTTTCATTAATGACGTTTATCAATTGCATTTGTGTAGCACTTGGAAGACTCTCCTCTAGGCTTGCCAGTGACTGTTCCATTGGCTGTTTACATTGGGTGGGGGAGGTGGGAGGTGTTGTTTCTTGATTTGACATTTTTCTTGAGTTTCTTGTTCTGCCCATTTGAAAATGGGAGCAAGATTACTACTAAATACGATTATAGTTTTTCAGATATAACCAACCTAGACCTCTGTAGCTGGCAGACTCTAGATGTTCACGAGTTTTGATTGGTGTTATCACTCTTTCTTTTCGTGCAGTTACCGACTAGTCTAATATTTCACTGATAAGCAATTTATATTCAAAACAATAAGCCTCTCAATCCAATCTCTATTGTCTTTAAGTCCCTCTGAGCCTAGAGGATAATTAAACACCTAGATATACAATGTTGCTCAACAGCCATCAAGTGTAGATCCATGCAGTATAAGGGTTGAAAGAGGAGCAGAGGTCCAGAGATAGAAAAATAGAATGAGAGAGGTCAGGGGGTACGTAGGTAGAGTATTTGGAAAGTATTAGAATAAAACTTATGTGTTGCTGCGCGACTAGCTCTTAGCCCAACCAGTGGCCTCACTGTGGACCATGGGATGGATCTGCGAGCTTCCGTCTGAGCGCGGTTGGTGGACGTTTTCCTGTACTGCTTCCAGGGGCGGCCCCAAGCCAAGGGTCTGGGGATTGAGAGTTTCAGGAGCTCTCAGCGGGACCAGCAGGAGGCCCCTCTGTTCCCAGGGGAGGGACCCAGCTGGGGTTGTGGGCTCCAAGGGCGGAGCCGAGCCTTTTTGGTTCTCAGAAGGGGAGCTTGGCTGCTGGTCAGCCCTTCAGATCCCTGCTGTGTTTCCACTGCTTTGTCAGAGTCTGTGACTGTGGGGGGGGCCCTCGGTGGTGTCTTGCTCAGGATTCCCAGCTGGAGGATGCCCCGCTCGAGAATTGAGGGGGGGCAGATGCTGGCTCCTATTTACCCGTACCCCCTACCCACTTTTGTAAGGCAGGGTCCCAAAGTCCTCCACTCTCCAGATCCAGTGGCCTGGGTAAGGAGCCTGGTGGGTGGGTGGGAGCTGGGACAGCTCAGCCTCCCCTGGTGGGGTGCTGAGTCTTAGGGTCCGCCTGCTTGTCAGTCTCCAGTCAGAGGGATGGGGGTTGAGCCCGTTGGGCGGGTGGGAGTTGGGCCAGCCCCGCCTCCCTTGATGGGGTGCTGGGTCTTATGGGGAGTCCGCCTGTCAATCTCCAGTCAATGGCCTGAGGGAGGGGGCTGTTGAGGGGAGGGACAGGATTCTAAATTCCTTGCCCCCCTGCTCCCGCCAGTCTTTCCCGGGGCGGGGTGTTGGGTTCTGAGTTAAGTTCTATTGCTTGCCACCTGCTCCGCTTTCCCGATGTGTTTGGGGATGCGCTGTATTACTCACGCCTCTGAGTCCGTCTGCGGATGCTCCACGGTAGTGGGGAGTCTTTCACTCCCCTCGGGTCTCCGCTGCCGCCTGTGTTCTGCGTCTGGGTTCCGCTGCTTGCTGTCTGGTTCCGTGTCTGGGTTCCGCTGCTTCAGCTGTTCGCTGGCCCAGTTCTGTGCTGGTTTCTGCAGCCGTTGGGCTCCCAGCCTGGTGCCCTCCACTGCCGCCGCTTTTCGTGGATTAGAGCCCCTGCCCGCCCCCGCTTTCCCCGCGTGGAGCCGGTACCAGCTCAAGCCGCTTTTCGCAGCTTGGTCTGGCGCGGTTTTCCGCGGCTTTGGGAGAGAGGTGGGGGAGGGGTCCTCGCGATCCGAATTCTTTGAGAAAGTTGGATGTGAGCTTTATCTGGATTTCTTTTCCGGTTTGAGTCCTTCTCCGTTGCTTTTTGAGTTTGTTGTTGTGGATTTCTTTAGAAAGTTGGCTCGTGGGACTCCCTGGTTCTCTCTTTTTGTCAGAGAAAGCTAAGCAGCGTCCCTATTGTCTCGGCGCCATCTTCCTTCTCCCTCTCAGACCACAAAGGCATCAAACTGGAACTGAACACACACCTCCACCAACAAAAACCCTGTAACTCATGGAGACTGAAGAACGCATTGTTGAATCATCAATGGGTCATTGAAGAGATCAGAACCGAAATCCAACAGTTTATGAAATTTAACAGTAAGGAGCACACAAAATACCAACTACTTTGGGACACAGCAAAGGCAGTACTCAGAGGAAACTTTATAGCGCTGAGTGCCTACAACAACAAGTTGGAAAAAATGCAAACCAACAAGTTAATGTCCCACCTTAGGCTCCTGGAAAACGAGCAACAAACCAACCCTAATCCCAGTAGAAGAAGGCAAATAATTAAAATCAAAGCAGAATTAAATGATTTGGAATCCAAAAACACAATAGAAAGAATCAACAAAACAAGGAGTTGGTTCTTTGAAAGATTTAACAAAATTGACCAGCCCTTAGCAAATCTTACGAAAAAAAGAAGAGAGCATATCGAAATAAACAAAATCGCAGATGAAAATGGTAATATCATGACAGAAATTACCAAGATCCAGAATATCATGAGGGAATACTTCTCAAACCTTTATGCCAACAAATTTGAGAACCTAGATGAAATGGATGAATTCCTAGCCAATATTAACATAACCACACTGAACCAAGAAGAACTAAGCCAACTCAACAGGCCTATTTCAAGCTCTGAAATAGAAATGGCAATTAGAGAACTTCCACCTAAGAAAAGCCCAGGGCCAGATGGATTCACAGCTGAATTCTATAAGGTCTTCAAAGCAGAGCTCACACCAATACTCCTCAAGCTCTTCAACGAAATTGAAAATGAAGGTTCCTTACCAAACTCATTCTATGAAGCCAGTATAACCCTCATCCCCAAACCAGACAAAGATTCATCAAAGAAAGAGAACTATAGACCTATATCTTTGATGAACATCGATGCAAAACTTCTCAACAAAATACTGGCCAACCGTCTACAACAACTCATCAAAAAATTATACACTATGATCAAACTGGATTCATCACAGGGAGGCAAAGCTGGTTCAACATACGCAAATCAATTAATATAATTCAACACATCAACAGGAGCAAAGACAAAAATCACATGATTGTCTCAATAGACGCGGAAAAGGCATTTGACAAGATCCGACACCCCTTCATGTTAAAAGCTCTGGAGAAACTAGGAATCCATGGAACATTCCTCAATGTAATAAAAGCTGTGTATGAGAAACCTACTGCTAGTATTACACTTAATGGTGAAAACCTAAAGCCATTCCCTCTAAAATCAGGAAGGAGACAAGGATGCCCACTCTCTCCACTACTCTTTAACATAGTACTAGAATTCCTAGCCAGTGCAATAAGGCAAGAAGCAAGCATAAAGGGGATCCAAGTAGGGAAAGAGGAAATAAAACTATCCCTCTTTGCAGATGACATGATTCTGTATTTAAAGAATCCTATAGACTCTACTCCCAAGCTCCTTGAGCTGATCCAAAGCTTTGGAAGAGTAGCAGGATATAAAATCAACCCTCAAAAATCAACTGCCTTCCTTTATGCCAACAGTGAGAGGAAAGAGGCAATAATCAGGAAAGAAACTCCTTTCACAATAGCCTCAAAGAAAATAAAGTACCTAGGAATTAGCTTAACTAAGAATGTAAAGGACCTTTTGACGAAAACTTTAAAACCCTAAAAAAGGAAATTAAAGCAGAACTAAGGAAATGGAAAAACCTCCCATGCTCCTGGATTGGAAGAATCAACATTGTGAAAATGACAATCTTGCCAAGAGCTATCTACAAATTCAATGCAATACCCATCAACATACCAATGTCATTCTTTAAAGAAATAGAAGAGGCAATCCAAAATTTCATATGGAATAATAAAAGACCTCGTATACCAAAAACACTTCTTAGCAGAAAGAACAGCGCTGGAGGAATTTCAAGTCCAAACTTTAGACTCTATTACAGAGCTATAATTCTCAAAACAGCTTGGTACTGGCACAGGAACAGGCCTGAAGAACAATGGAATAGAACTGAGGACCCAGATATTAAACCACAGACCTATGGCCACCTAATCTTTGACAAGGGAGCCAAAAAAATAGAATGGAAGAAAGATAGCCTCTTCAACAAGTTGTGCTGGCAGAACTGCTTAAGCACCTTAGAAAACTAAAGTTGGGTCCTTCTTTGTCACCTTGCACTAGAATTAACTCCAAATGGATCAAAGACCTGGAGGTAAAAGGTGACACACTGAAAAGTTTACAGGAAGGAATAGGAGATACACTAGGCCTCCTTGGCACAGGTCGAAACTTTCTTAATAAAGACCAAGAATCACAACAAATCAGAGAAAGGCTGGATAAGTGGGACTGCATAAAACTGCAGAGCTTTTGCATGGCAAAGGACATAGCTAGTAAACTAATCAAGAAGCCTACAGAGTGGGAGAAGATCTTCACCAACCAAACAACTGACAAAGGCCTCATATCTAAAATATATCAACAACTCAAAAAATTTAATCACTCCAAAACTAACCTCCAAAGTAACAACCATCCCATTAAAAAATGGGCCAAAGACTTAAAGAGAGTCTTCTCTGAAGAAGAAACAAAAATGGCCTATAGACACATGAAGAAATGCTCAACATCTCTGGTCATAAAAGAAATGCAAATCAAAACAACTCTAAGATTCCACCTCACTCCAGCTAGAATGGCCAGGATCAGGAAAACGAATGACAACAGATGCTGGAGGGGATGTGGCCAGGAGGGATCACTACTACACTGTTGGTGGGAGTGCAAACTCGTTCAACCACTATGGAAAGCAGTGTGGCAGTGCCTCAAAAGGCTAAACATAGAACTCCCCTATGACCCAGCAATTCCACTACTAGGCATTTACCCAACCATCCAGAAACAAGGACATACTAAACCCACTAGCCCAACAATGTTCACTGCAGCACTATTCACCATAGCAAAGATATGGAAACAACCTAGATGTCCCTCAGTTGATGAGTGGATCAACAAGTTGTGGTATTTGTACACAATGGAATTCTATGCTGCTGTCAGAAAGAATGTCATTGCCCCATTTGTTAGGAAATGGAAAGACTTAGGAAAAATCATATTAAGTGAAGTAAGCCAGACTCAAAGGAACTTAGGCTCAATGGTTTCCCTCATTCTTCATAATCAGTAGAAACCTTGGGCTCTACTAGCAGAGATTTGCAATAGAGCAAAATCTTGATACATAAGGACATATAATGTGAAGCCAATTGAAAGGACCTCCAGGATAGTGAAACAAAAGCCATATAATGAATGATTGTTGTCCTTAATGTACTATGTTGTCTCTCATCACCTTTGCTGTCCCTTGTTATCTCATATTGGTATAGTATCTCACTTTGTTATCTGATATATTGAATTTATTTGTATTTGGATATTTGAAATTTGATAGGGAAGGGGGGGAAACCAAGACGGGTGGGGGGTGGGGGGGAGGGAAATGGGTACCAAGACATGTGAAAGGGTATCAATGTATGTGAATTAACGCACCTTCTATCTGGCAAATATCATGTAACCCTTTTACTAATTACAATAAAAAAAGAGTTAAAAAAAGAAAAAAAGAAAAAAAAAGAATTTGTATAGGCTTTGAATGGCAAGTTCATTTCTACTGAGAGTTTACAGAAGTGAGATGGGATTAAAGCGAAACACAAGAAGCGGTGACGGAAAATGGCACCGAGACAATAGGGACAATGCCTAGCTCTCTCTCACAAAAAGAGAGAACCAGGAAGTCCCACGAGACAACTACCTTAAAAAATCCACAACAACAAACTCAAAAAGCAACGGAGAAGGACTCAAACCGAAAAGAAATCCAGAAAAACTTACATCTAACTTTTTCAAAGAATTTGGAAAGCGAGGACCTCTCCCCCACCTCTCTCCACCGGCTCCAAGCCGCGAAAAGAGGCGGCGGGTGGAGGGCTCCAGGCCGGGAGCCTGACTGCTGCAGAAACCAGTTTAGTACCGGGCCAGTGAAAGGCGGAAGCAGCAGAACCCAGACATGGAACCAGAACAGCAAGCAGCAGAACCCAGATGGGGAACACAGGCGGCGGCAGAGACCCGAGGGGAGTGAAAGACTCCCCACCACCGTGGAACACCCACAGACAGAAAGCAGAGGCGTGAGTAATACAGCGCATCCCCAAACACATCGGGAAAGCAGAGCTTCTGCCAAGCAATATAACTTAAGTCAGACCCCTCCACCCCGCCCGAGAAAGACTGGCAGGAGCAGGGGGGCATAGAAATTAGAATACTGTCCCTTCCCTCAACAGCCCCCTCCCTCAGGCCATTTACTGGAGATTGATGGGAGGGCTACATAAGACCAAGCACCCCACCAAGGGAGGCGGGGCTGTCCCAACTCCCACCCGCCCAACGGGCTCAACCCCCAGCCCTCTGACTGGAGACTGACTAGCGGGCGGACCCTAAGACTCAGCACCCCACCAGGGGAGGCAGAGCTGTCCCACCTCCCACCCGCCCACCAGGCTCCTCTCCCAGGCCACTGGGATCTTTCCTCCAGGAAGACATAAGGATCCTGAATATTTACACACCCAATCCCGGAGCTCCGAACTTCATCAAGCAAACTTACTTACACTGAAACTATATATAGATCGAAATACAGTGATTGTCGGGGCCTTTAACACACCACTCTCACCTCTGGACAGATCAACAAGGCAAAAACTCAACAGAGAAACCTTAGAACAGAACAACTATATAGACCAACTAGGTCTAAAAGACATCTGCAGAATATTCCACCCAGCAACAACACAATATATGATTTTTCAGCAGCATATGGAACATTTTCCAAAATAGACCACATCTTAGGCCATAAAACAAACCTGGTCAGATTCAAAAACACAGAAATTATTCCATGCACGCTCTCAGACCACAAAGGCATCAAATTGGAACTGAACACACATCTCCAACAACGAAAATCCTGTAACTCATGGAGATTAAACAACACATTGTTGGAGTTGGTTCTTTGAAAGAATTAACAAAATTGACAAACCCTTAAAAAATCTTACCAAAAAATGAAGAGAGCATATCGAAATAAACAAAATCGCAGATGAAAATGGTAATATCACGACAGAAATTACCAAGAGCCAGAATATCATAAGGGAATACTTCTCAAACTTTTATGCCAACAAATTTGAGAATCTAAAAGAAATGGATGAATTCCTAGCCTATATTAACATACGCACACTGAACAAAGAACTAACCCAACTCAACAGGCCTATTTCAAGCTCTGAAATAGAAATGGCAATAAGCGAATTTGCACCTAAGAAAATCCCAGGGCCAGATAGATTCACAGCTGAATTCTATAAGGTCTTCAAAGCAGAGCTCACACAAATACTCCTGAAGCTCTTCAATGAAATTGAAAATGAAGGTTCTTTACCAAACTCATTCTGTGAAGCCAGTAAAACTAGTTTAAAACAGCAAATAGAATGCAGCAAGGTATATATTGTTTCTCCTTTCCGGTGGCTCAAGGATTTTGACAAACTCTTCCTGTGCCTACACATAGTGTCCTTTTTCATATACTATTTCACTGAAGATTTAAGAAAGATTCTTTTTAAAGAAAGTTTTACCCTAAGTTTCACAGAGTTTCATTAAGCATTCATTTCATGGTTATCTGACATGAAAGTCTTCTTTTATGACTGTGCTGCATGAACTATGGTCAGAGGAAAAGAGAGAATATGATTCAAGGGTCTGTATCAGATTGATAAATTTCCTGGGGAAAATGTTCTACTGTACCGGGATTTGAGCACAACTCAGAGGAATGCCCCAAGTGCTACTACAATGACCATGACTCACATTTGCCTCAGCAACACGATGCCAGGCTCTGGTCTGCACAAAGTGTCATGAAATCGATGGGGGTTACAGAGAATTCCTAATGCCAGTATGATAATGTATAAACATTTATATTATATTCTTATAAAAATTTACCCTGTTTAAACAAAGCCTTCTGATTTCTGAGCCTCATTGTAGTTTCCACTGAAGCAAGTATGAGTAAGGACCTGTTGGTCCCCATGCCTGGAACCAGAGAAGGACCTCAGAGAACCATCGTGACCTCAGATACATTTACATTGTAGGCATACTGATATCCAAGCATGATTCGGGCTAAAGGATTCCTTCCTCCTCTAGCCTGGCACTGGAGAAGTGGTAAAGGTAGCCACCTGACTGTAAGAGGCCATGGAGCTGACTCACTGGGAAGAACGTGTTAGTGGAGACCTGTATCCATCAATGGCCATAGGCCAACTGGGACAATGTGGATGTAGGGAACATCGTGTGGGAACATTGCTGCTTCAGGTCCCCAGGTTCCCCTTGTGTATGGAAAGAGCTGAGAGGTCATCCATGGACCCAGTGGGTGGCATCGACTCGAGAAGACATTCCTCCAAGAGGACATCCAAGCAACCAGGCTCAGAAGTCCTGTCTGCAAGCTACCAGTGGCTCAGCTACTTCTGTCTCTCCACTCTGCAGTCTAGGGATTTTTTGCTAATCTTAGGGAAATCACAGTTCTCCTCTGAGCTTCTAATTATTCCTTTCATCCCTCAAATACTCATAGTCCTCTAAAGACTTAGAATTTTGGAACACAATTCTGGGGAAGCTTTCTACATTAACACTTCCCTTAGGGTTGCCAAAGAAACAGAAAATAAGCAATTATATTGGTATATTATTTCAAATATATTACTCCATCACCTTCTCCTGCGGAATTAAATGTTTACATCAACTGAAAGAAATTTTACTCAGCATCCAGGTGTTACTTCTCACCATATATTCCTTCCAAATATACCTGCACCCCAGGCAGAGACTTGAGTCCAAACTCTAATTAGATACATAAAGCAGCCCCCATGACAGGAGTAAGGATCCACAGAGATGACGGCAAATAACTGGGTCCAGGTTAGTTCTTCACCTCAGAATTCCCATCTGGGGCTACTCAGGAAATTCTCCCAAAACCAATCACCAATGTCCCTTCTGTCTCACCCATTATTCACTGCAAACAGAGGAGGACTTGAATGACTCCCTGTGTGTGACAGGAAAATAATTGTTGCTGACATTAATCAGAAAGCAAGTGATGGGAACAGAGTTCCTTGTCTGAATCTCCATCCTAACGTCTATCCTGAAATCTGTGACACTGGAACCAAGCTTCAGAGATCTGCAAAAACAAGGAGAATTGGAGCTTACAGGGACCATACTCATAAATAAACTTATTTGTTTGATGTTTTATCTGTTTATTTTGCTGGGACTAGAACCCAGATTCTCACACATGGGAAGTGCATGCCCACTACTGCACTCCTCGTCTAGTTTCTAGGCCTAGACACTTGAAAGTGTCCATGTCTCCATGTGTCTGGTCTTCTCTTTTCTGGGATGTTTTTCTAGTAACCTAATGAGTCAGGTATTCCTCCAGGGATTTTTCCTACGTGAAAGTTGTCACTAAATTGTTATTTTCCTCAAGATGTTTGGGAGGGGGTGGGGGGAGGGAAGTGGGGACAAAAACATGAGAAGGGGTATCAATGTGTGAGTAGTAATGCACCTACTACCTGGCGAATGTAACTGTAACCCCTCTATACATTATCCCAACAGTAAAAAATAAAGTAAATTATTAGGAAAAAAAGAATATAGGGAAACAAGAGTTATATCTTGTGTGATTGTTGTTATTAATCTACAATGTTATTTATCTTTTTTTCTGCCCTTATGCCTAATCTTATATTGTTACTGTATCAGACTTTGTTACCTTGTATATTGTATATATGTTTACTTGTTTATTTGAAATAGGGAAGAGAAGGAGGGGAAACAAGATGATTGGGAGGAGGTGAGGGCAGGGAAACCGGGACAAAAACATGAGAAGGGGTATCAATGTACGAGATGTAATATACCCACTTCCTGATGAATGTAACTGTAACCCATCTATACATTATCCTGACAGTGAAATTTTAAAAAGAAAGAAAAAATTGTTATTTTCTTATAAGTGTAATAAGATGGGAAATGTGCTTCTGCTTCTCTGGAGTCTTAATGCGTCACCTTCATGCTCTCCAAAGGTTGAGAGTAGTCTTATCTCTTTCCTCAAAAGAATGGCCACTGGCTGTGTCCCAGGCCACTGCACAGAGTCATTGCACATTAAGAGGATGTCCTTTTGGCAGGACTCCAGGATATTCCTGTCATGGGAGCTGCCATAAAAGCTGCCTAAGTGAAGGCATCTGAGAAGGATGACTGGGGTAAGTGCCCAGCTGTGCTGTCTGGAAGGGCCTTAACTGCTGCTAGGATCAATCCCTTCTTCAACAGATAAAAAGTTCATTCTAAATTCAGAAGCTGAGAAAGATACTTGAAAATCATATTCCATGTGCCTTCCTTGAAATTTGCCTTCCTGGTACATGTAGAATTCAAATGCATTCCTAGGCTCTCCTGAAGTTGCCTTGCCCACTCTTCTTTCTGCTCACTCCCCCTAGGCTGCATATTTGTTGAAACACTTCCAGCATGACCTCACCACACTCCAATGACTTTCCCGAGAGCACTGGTGCTTCACAAGCAAGAACTGTCCATTATCACACGCAGAAATTCTGCCCCAGTGTTCTAGAGACCATTGGTCCTGGATGTGAGGCTCATAGACATGCTGCACATGAAGTCTCCGTAAACTCCAAAAACCTGGTGACAGGGAGTAGGACCTAAATACACATAGACAATTGTTCTCCAAAAAGCTCACATAGCCCACATCCTGTCTTGGAAAAGTCATACCTTCCTGGAAGCTTCCTATCATGTATTCTTGAAAGAGTGAATGAAGAAACTCAAGAAACAAATAAATATGTAAATTACCAATAAGAAGAACAAGAGGGAGAAACCATGTAGTTAAGTGACAACATATCCAATGTTATTAGAAGAAATGCAGTTAATCCATTCGCAGATTGTTTTGATGCATCCCACTTCATTTTTTCCCTCTGCCCATTCCAATTAACTGAAGCAATTCGATGGGACTGTCAAGTACTGCGTGTGGTGGGTGGCCTTTAAATAGCCCTTTATGAATCTTGCCTCCTCACACTCATCCCTTTTTCAATCCAATTTTCTTTGAGTGTAGGCTGACCTAGTGACTCACTTGTGACAAATAAAAAGTGCGAAAAATGATAATATGTCATGTCCATCATTTGGATACAAAATGACTATGATTTCCCTTTTGGGTACCCTCTTCCCCTCCCCTCTTATTCTGAGAAACCAACTGTCATGAGCTCTTCTTGAATAGGTTTACATAGCAATGAACTAAATGATGTATCTGTAGCCAGTGAGGTTCTCAGGGCTACCATTAGCCATGTGTGTGATCCCGGAAGAAGATTTTTCCCTACAAACAAGTGAAATACAATAGCCAAGAAATGGAAACAACTTACATGCCCCACTATAGATGTACGGATGAATGCATACAAAAAGGTTAAATACACACACACACACACACACACACACACACACACACACACACACACACACAGACATAATGGAATTCGACATAGGCAACAGAAAAGATAAAATAATGGCATTCACTGGGAAGTGGATGAAACTAGAGCAAATCAAATCATGTTGAATGATGTAGGTCAAGACCAAAGGAACAAAAGGTGAATGGTCTCCTTGATGTGCAGATATGAGTTCCAAACAGTACAAGAGCAATGACTCAATATTCAGCAACCCAACGTCATTTACACGGTCTTGGAGATAAAAGTATAACTACTACATAAAAATCTATGATAGGATATATACTCTATAGACAGAATGTTATACAGATCAATATGTCCATGATTAAACAAACTCTCAGCTTAATTTTAATTATGTTCTATAATTTATGTGTCAGTGATAGCATATAGAGATTCCATTCTTGAATACTTGTTTGTTAAATATGACATTTGAAATATGATGTAAAAAAGTCAGTGATAATAAAATCTTTTCAAATAAAAAATGAATTGAAATAATTACAGTTCTTACGGGTACCTTCATGGCAGAATTGTGTGGGACCCAATAAGCCAGAGGTATCCAGTAAGCCATACACAGCTTCTAGAACTATGCAAACGAAAAAACCATGTTTGCTATTGTAAACTGTTGAGTTTCGGGGCAATTTATTACAGAGTAATAGGTTATAAATAAGGTGGAAAATAGAACGAAAAGTAAACCCATACTATATTACAAAAACAAGGATTGCGATGTAGCTCAGTGGCCAAGCACTTGCCTACCACGTGCAACATCCTGGGCTCAATAACCAGTACCAAAAAAGAAAAGTAAAAAATGCAGGAAGATAAATACAATTTTCTTACAGAAAATGTCCGTATACTATGCATGAGTATGCTTGCATATACATGCTGAGCATAAGTTTAATAATTTCTTATTTTACTGAATATCAGCTGCCCTTAGGGTTGTTTTTGAGCAATGGAGTATAAAAAGGGTAGATAGTACCTTTACAGAAGATAAACTTAAAAACATGCTCTTATTTCAGTAATTGAAATTAAGATCACCGATGATAAATCATGGAAATCATTCTTTACTTTGGTACAGTAACACGGGCACTTTCTGGTATTTCTCTCCCTAATTCAATTCCAATCTAATTATTAATAAAGGGGCAGAGGAAACCAGGGTCACTGTGCAATATACCTGTAGACTATCAATGCCATGACAAACAGAAAGCCAGGGAAATTCACTAGTGGAGACTATAGTCAATGACAACCAAGCCCTGGATGATACCTTGAAATAGATCCAAGAACCAAAGAAGGACATGAGTAGAAAGACCACTCCCTCCCCTCTCCAGGTGTTCCTCTCCTACATATGTCTAATGTGGATGCTTCTAATTTTCTTTAAAGTTCTCTGGGATAATTCAGAATAATCACTTTCTGAGATTCTTAACCTATTTACATTTACAAAAATTCTTTTGCCAAATAAGGTCTTAGTCGTGGATTCTGGCGATTAGGCTGTGGGCACCTCCAATGCCTCTGTCCAGCCCACTACAGATGTTAAGAGGAAGAAGAGATGCATTAAGCATCAATTGGGAATGTGCTCTACTGTCTTTCAAAATTGTTCTGACAATCCGTTAATCCAAATAAAAACATTATTTCTAAAAAGTAAGATATTTAAGTGTAGTTGGCCTGGGGCCAGTCAGAGAAATTCAGGGATTCAAGTACTAAAGGCAAACAGCCACATCCAGCTTTCCTTTTGTGGACAGCAAAAGTAAATCTTATCATCGAGCAATTTATAACGATTAACACTCTAATTCATTAATAAGACTCCAGAAGGCATCTAGAATACATTTTGGTTTTGGAAATATGTCTAAGCCATTGCTCTTATTTGGATAAGTGTTTCCCCAAGTCCCATGAGTTAAAATCTTGACCCCTGGCCTGCCTGTGGAACCTAAGAGAGCCGAAACTCCTGAAAAACCTTCTCATCGTTGGCTGTATGTTCCTCAATTAGACTTGAGACTCCAGTCTCTTCTTTTTCCTTTCACCATGAGGTGAATGGTTATGCCTCATGCTGATGCTGTGATGCCCCCAAATAATGAGACCAACCAATCATGTATTCACATCTCCAAAACTGTGAGCGAAAATAACCTTTATCTTTATAAGCTGATTGTCTCCAATATTTGTTACAGTAACTGAAAAATTGCTAACACAACCACCAAAGGTAGGAAACCTATCCAAATAATCAGTATTTAAAAACTCTTCAGCTAGAACATGAAAATAAAAATGTAATATTCTTTAATGATTGTTTTTTTTCTTCTCTATAACTACAAATTTAGAAGGCTTTGGCTAATCACTGCAAAAAAAAGTATTTGCAGACTTAGTGATTCTTGGTTATCTCTGAATACTTGACACATCATAGTAAAATTCCAACCATTACATAATTTCCTCTAATTTATTTAATACACTGGACAAAACTGTAAGTGAAACTGGTTCCAGTAGCTGATAGTAAACAAAGGCATTCCTGCAGCTCATATCTGTGATTAAATGGCGTTGCCCTTACCTGAGCTGGGGAAGGGAGGTTTCAGAAATTAGTTTTTACTTATCTAATGGTTGTCAGTCTGGTGTCTTCTAATGTCCTTGAGGTTTTTTTCTTTAATATTATAAAATGACATCTATAATTCCAATCATCTTTATTAATAAGTGATTTGGGGTTTTTCACTCTGGTGGTTGGAATATATACCTTTCTGATAGTGGAAAGAATTGGTGTTTGATGACACATAGCCTAGGAATGTCAGTACTACCACCCTATACTAAAGGCTCAACTAAAGCCTCAATGAAAGACCCTACTTCTCTGTACAGGTTCTCCTCTACCATAATGCATATGGAAACTAGCAGTAAAGAGGGGAATAAAGTGATTCTACAATACTCCTTGTACGAATGCACAATCTGTTAAACTAAATCACTTAAATCCCCCAGGAGAGTTTAAGCCTAGACTGGTTCTGAAGGGTGAGGAATGTATTGAAGCTCTTTCCATCCCCAGGCTTCCACACCCCACACTCCAACATCAGCACCTCTGAAGGTGCTCAAGGCAACATCTTTACCCATATGATGAAAGGCACGAAAATGGGAGACAGTGAGGCATTTTAAAACAACATAGGAGCTAAGGGTAAAATTCAGTTGCAAAGGACATGTTTCACATGTACAAGACTCTGGGATCAGTTTTCAGGGTGCACACATACACGCATGCACACACACACACACACACACACACACACACACACACACACACTAATATTACCTTTTCCACCATAGGTAGCTTGAAACTCACAATCTGCTTTCCTTATCAACCTCCTCCTTGTCTCATTTAAACATTTGAACACCTCTTTCTCATGCTTACATCCCAAAGATAAGTTTTTAGACATCTCCTTAAACAAATGATCTTTGAGGTGTTCCCAAGTGCTCAGTTCTACTTGCCAACTTTTACCTTCTAAGAGAAGATCCTACTTAAGTAAAAGAAAAATTCCTGGAAGCTGCTTTCTTGGTACCCACTGTAACGTTTTTTTCTGGTCCTGGGGCTAGAACTCTGAGTCTTAGAGCTGTCTCTGAGCTTTAGTCTGCTCAAGTCTAGCGCTCTCCCACTTGGGTCACAGGTCCAGTTATTGCTTTCTCTGTGATTAACTGGAAATAACAGTGTCAGGGACTTTCCTGTCAAGACTAGCTTTAAATCGACATCCTCAGATCTCAGTCTACCAAATAGTTGGGATTATAGGCATGAGCCACTGTCACAGGGCTTCCACTATAAATTTCTGTGCCCTCCTGATTTTCCTTTCTTCCCCAAAATCTATGAATATTTGTTTTTTGGTCCTACGGTTGCCTATGTTACAGCCACCCACAAAAAACTTGAGGATTAATCTAGGAGAATGTACAGAACAGTCTTAGCATTGTTGAGCCAAGTATGACAGAGAGGTTTGAGCTTAATTGTTTTAATAGTGACAAAATGATTTTGACTGAGGTTCCATTAAGACTTACAATGCAGTTCCCGGCTCTGTGGGCCTTGGATCTGTTACACTTGTTCTGCTTCTTTGCAATGACTTGGAGAAGGCTTGCTCTAGAATGAGCCTAGAGGCTTGCCCACCGGCTGACAAGGTTCTCTGTGGAAGCCACTGCCAAGGCTGCCTTCCTTCGGATCCCGGGAGTGAGGCCCAACGCCATATTTCTTTCCTCTTCTTGTAGACAACATTCTTCCTCATCTACAGATTCCACCTCCCCCCAGCTTCCAGCTTCCAGTTGGCATATGCTCAAAAGTATCATTTCTTTCCTTCCTATATTGCTGACAAGTTAACAAGGTACTCCATGTTACTTTATCTGCCTTTCTAAAATAACACCTGGTATTTCTCCTTATAGCTAGGATACAGTTGGAATTGGCAACTTCGGTTTTGTTGTGGATCTAAATAAGTGTCAACTTCCTTATGTAGTGTTAGCCAAGCATGCCCCATTTGTGGACAGTGAAGATTTTTATTATAACAAAGGACACTAAGAATAACTCCCAAGTCATTCAAAAAAAATATAAGGATAGGAATTTGGAAGCTAATTTGATTGTGACACGTGGACCACATGGGTCTATTGGCAAGTCTCAAGAGCAGTGAATTTTCAGTCAAAAGAATAACTCTCAAATCCAGTCTCTGCTGCTTTGTAACTGAATCACCTTCAATGAAGTTTGTGCATTAATAGATGAGTTATCCCATGCCTTCCTGCATCTGTTTACTTCGGGTCCCGCTCTTCCATTAAGAACAAGATTATTGCCTGTAATCCTAGGACACCGGATACAGAGATAAGAGGATCACAGGTTCAAGGCCCAGGCCTTCTATCAAAACGAAAACAAAATGCAAACAAACAAAAACCCACCAAAAACAAAGATTCCCATTCCTTCCAAATGAAACAAACAGAATAGTTGTGGTATTTGTACACAATGGAATGCTGCTGTCAGAAAGAATGACATTGCCCCATTTGTTAGGAAATGGAAAGACTTAGAAAAAGTCATATTAAGTGAAGTAAGCCAGACTCAAAGGAACTTAGGCTCAATGGTTTCCCTCATTCGTCATAATCAGTAGAAACCTTGGACTCTACTAGCAGAGATTTGCAATAGAGCAAAATCTTGATACATAAGGACATATAATGTGAAGCTAATTGAAAGGACCTCCAGGATAGTGAAACAAAAGCCATATAATGAATGATTGTTGTCCTTAATGTACTATGTTGTCTCTCATCTCCTTTGCTGTCCCTTGGTTATCTCATATTGGTATAGTATCTCACTTTGTTATCTGATATATTGAATTTATTTGTATTTGGATATTTGAAATTTGATAGGGAAGGGGGGAAAACCAAGACAGGTGGGGGGTGTGGGGGGGGGAGGGAAACGGGTACCAAGACATGTGAAAGGGTATCAATGTATGTGAATTAACGCACCTTCTATCTGGCAAATATCATGTAACCCTTTTACTAATTACAATAATAGATAAATAAATAAATAAATAAATAAATAAATAAATAAAACAAAAAAATGAAAACAAAATGCAAACAAACAAAAACCCACCAAAAACAAAGTTTCCCTTTCTTTCCAACTGAAATAAACAGAATAGTGCAGAAGCACTGATGTGCCAGGACAAGTGTCAACCTTCAGAGAACTTGCAGCCCTCCATCACTCACTCTCAGTCTCACTCACAATGTTCATGTGACCGAGCCAGGGCTAGCCTGATGGTAATGCATGGCCAGTCACTTCTGTGTATCCTGCCACTAAGACCAGCAAACCCCAGGCCTTTGAGTGATGCTGCCATAGACTGGTCAGCTCTGAGAAACCCAACAACACACTCCAGACCCACAAGCAGGGCCACTGAAAATTAGCTCATCCTAATTTCAGATCAGAATTACCCAGACAATACAAAGACCAACAAATTAAATTCTTGTTGCTTTGTCAGGCCACTATGATTTTTTTCCTTTTCCTTTTTTTATTTATTAACTTTGATTTTTACATCATATTCAAATGTCATGTTTAACAAACAAGTATTTAAGAAGGGAATCTCTATATACAATCACAGGCATTTAGATTTTAGAACATAATTAAAATTAAGCTGAGGGTTTGTATGTCATAGATATATAATAATATATGTAATAAAACATTATATCTAGGGCAGGAGTTTTGCCTACTGGTAGAGTGCTATCCTTGCATGCACGAGACCTGGGTTCAATTCCTCGGTACCACACTCATAGAACAAAGCAGGAACTGGTGATGTGACTCAAGCGCTAGAGCTCCAGCCTTGAGAAAGCCCAAGGGCAGTGCTCAGGCTCTGAGTTCAAGACCCAGGACTGGCAAAAAAACCCAAAAAGCAAAAACAAAAATAAAATAAAACATTATGTCTATAGAGCATATAGCCTATGATAGATTTTTATGCCTATGTAGTTATGTTTATATGTCCAATACCATGTCCATAACATTGGGTACCCAAATATTGAGTCATTGCTCTTGTACTGTGTGGATCTAATATCCACATATTAAGGATACCATGCGCCTTTTGTTCCTTTGGTCTTGACTTACCTCACTGAACATAATTTTGTCTGGCTTCATTCACTTCCCAGCGAATGCCATTAAGGAATAGGTAGCTACTCAGAAAAATCTTGGTATATACAGATAGATAGATAGGTAGGTAGATAGATAGATAGATAGATAGATAGATAGATAGATAGATAGATAGATAGATAGATAGAAAGATAGATAGACAGACAGACAGACAGACAGACAGACAGACAGACAGACAGATGACTTGGATTGCTATAAAATCCATTTTAAAAGAAATGCATAGGGTATTTCAGGTGGAAATACGTAGTAGATACATTTTATAACAAAACATTTTCTAATGTTTTTTGAAGGCTATATGTATTGACATAAATAAAAGAGATACAAATGAAATAAACAAAAACACAAGATGCATAGCAGAGATGAAGTTAGACCTAGGTCCAGACCTAAAGCAAAACCAGCACTTGTCCCCTGTCCTGTCTCTGTCATGCCTCCTGAACTATGGGAGGCACATTTCTCAGCTCTCCTCTCACTCTCATAACACACAGACAGAAGAAGTTTTCTTGACCCAAGAAGAGGCAAGTCCCACACAAGGGCTTCACCAGGCCCAGGTTGGGGGCAGTTTGTCCTGAGTGAACCAATCACAATGACCACATAGATGGGGCTCTTTCTCCATTAAATCACATGTGGCTCCTTGGCTACACTAATCCATGGAAAATGTGCTATGTGGCCATCAATAACACCATCAGAAATCTAGAATAAAGAACCATACTCTGGGTACCTTCTAATTCACAGTAAGTACTGGCCCTCCATATCATTTAGCTAGATCTGAGCACTTAAGAGTGCAGTACGCTAAAAACAAACTTCTCTTAGAAACAGCTACTTCACGCTATCCAACTGTTCCTCATTAATCACTGTGACATGGAGGAATTTCCAGGACCCTAAGAAAAATGGAGCTAATAGACATAGATTTCTGAAAAGGCATTTTATTATATTTGATTTCCCAACACATTGTGTTCCAATGGGGCATTGGGTGTTGGATACTGAGATTTCTGAGGCTTTGGTTGCCATAGTGAATTTGATGATGATCTCTGGTGAGAACTAAACCATTAGGCTAGAGAGAGTGAAGGAAACTTTGTGATTTTTTTAAATGAAAAGTAGATTAAAATAACAAGTTTATCTCTGGTTATGAGCATTGGGTGTTGCAGTTTTTGCTACTGCTGCTGTAGTTTAACATAACAGGTGCTCTGCATATGAATGGGTAGTTTGTGTACAGTGTTAAACTGAAAAACTTTTATTGGAATAAAGATTGAATGTTTTACTGAATTTAAATCTAATATGCACCCAAAGAAATAAAAATCTATAGCAAACCATTTCTATTATAATACATGAGCTTTTAGGAAGTCTAGCAAAGCAGCAAGCAGATTAAAATGTCTGCTGCCCACTCCTTCTGTCTCCTTTATGCCACTCTAATCATACTTTCATTTCAGGTGAACTACAATGCACACATTTTGGTATCATTTAAAACAGCTCAACGAGTTAAAGACATGATTTGGTCGTGTCGACTCTTTCTGGGGCATGCAGAGACACACAGGAATGAATTTACAGACAATTATGTAACCTTAGACAGCAGCTGCATTAGGAAGCAACTTAAAATTCAACAAACAAACTGGGACTCCTTTTTGATGCACATTACATAATGTAGAATTGTTTCGTGGAATTCCAAAATGTCTGAGATTTCTATAATATTTGATTATATTAAACTGGCTATTCCTTTTACTTTTTGGAACTTCACTTGCCTGTGATTTTTCGTCCAGAAACTATAAATACCACATGTTGACTGAATCAGCAGAATTTATATGGGGGAGTCAGAAAATGCATGTGCTCAAAGTGCTGCACCTCACTAAGCTTTTCTATAGAAAGTTTAGCATGAGGAAAATTACTGGAGAAACAAGCAAACCTGGAGGTTGGTTAGTTTTCTCCCCTCTGGAAATAGTTTGAGTGTAAATAAAATTTACAAATATGAATTCTATGTGCATATTAAACATGGCTGAGCCATAGAATGGAATCACAGAACTACAAAGCTAAACGGAACCAGGAGGTCTTCTATGGGAGAAAAGGTTTAAGACTCAAAAGGGGTGGGTAATGGCCTGAGAACACTGCTGATGGGTAATTCATTCATGCTTAGAATCTATCCAGGGTTAAGGGCATACCCATCTGTTGGAGACTGAGGTCATGAAATGGAGCAGTTCAACATCCTGTAGCCTTGAGCAATAACTCAGTCCTGAGTAAACAGCACCTGGCAGAAACCATTACTCGAAGGATTTCCTGGAAGGACCACAAGATGCGCTTTCGAGATTAGCACAAACGGCCAAAAGGGCAGTGTGACCCAACCTTGGACCCTTCCACTCTGCCCCTTCCTCCTATTTCAGGGTATATAAACCCTGCTCTGCTTTCAATAAATGAGACCTTGACGCCACTCAGATTGTCTCTGTCTTTCTTTATGCGCCTGGTCTCCTTCCTCTCTTTCCCCCATTGGTTTTCTTCTCTTAGGAGGTGCCTCCTCGAGCCTGACGAATAACTGAACCCGCGGGACGGGAGAAGTGGCGCCCAAACGTGAGGATCGAGGCACGGTGACCTACCGGACGGCGTGGAGAGCAGGGGACCCCGATTATATTAAGGTAGAGACGCCCACACCGCATCGCTCGTGCACCGTGGGAGAGTCTTGAGGTAAGTTCTGCCATCCCATCAACCATGGGCAAAGCGTTATCAAAAGAGGTTTTATTTATAAAAGAAATGAAAGGATCACTTAGGGAGAGAGGAATAAGAGTTAAAAAGAAAGATTTGGTAAAATTCTTTTGTTTTGTTGAAAGAAAAATATGTCACTAAAACCTTATAAAATAATTATCCTATTATTCCTAAGACTTCTCCTGATAATGGCAGGCTCAACCCCCCCTCTGAGGTGGAGCTAGAGGAGGAGGCAGCACATTATGAGGAAGAAAGATATGGCCCTTTTCCTCTTCCCCAAGTTTCTGCAGCTACACAGACTCCAGAGATAAGGGCCCTTCACTGGCCCACCCCTCCCCCCTATCCAGACACCTCTCTCCCATCAGTCCCACCACAGAAATGGTGAGATCATTTTCTGTTCCTCCGGAGGTGCAAGGTCTCCTTAAATCCAAAGACTCTCTCTTGAAACAAGTGACAGAATTAAAAAACGTGCTTCATTTAAAAAGAGAGTTAAGGGACCTCACTTTGCAAATTCATGATTTACAAATGGATCTTGTTGGGGAAGCCATGACTACCCCCCCATGCCTCCGGTAACAAGCCCGCTAAAACACCCTCGGCCTCAAAGAGCCGCAATAGTAGACTCAGATCCCGGGCGCAAACTGTTTCCCTCTCCTTCCCCATAATTACTCGCTCTAACACTCAACCTCGGGAACAAGAGGGGGAGGGAGGAGAAGCGGGAGAGGAGGAGGCGGACACCACCAGAAGGCAGGAGGAGGGACAAAACCTAGATTCCTCTGCCTCCGAGGAGGAAGGGGGTGATCAGGAGGAGGCAAGGAGAGATTCTCAAATTACATATAGGAGATTGACGTTTAAACAAATTAAAGAACTACATTCGGCTGTTAAGAATTATGGAATTAACGCCCCTTTTACTTTAACAGTACTGGAGGGCCTCAGGGGTGAGGGACATTTATTGCCTCTTGAGTGGCACAAGATTGTACAGTCTGTTTTAACCAGGAGTCAATATCTAACCTGGAAAGCTGAATTTATAGATAAGGCAGAAAATCAAGCTATTACCAATAAAAAACATACACAAATGGCTTCATGGTCTTCTGATAAAATTTCAGGGAGGGGCAAATTTGCCTCGGAGGAAAAACAACAAAAACTCCCTGCAGGAATATTAACCCAGACTGCTCAGGCTGCCCTGGCTGCCTGGAGAGCCGTGCCTGCTGCAGGAGCGGTTACTACCTCTCTTTCCAGGGTAGTACAAGGCAATAATGAACCATATTCTCAATTTGTTGCCAGACTGTTGGAAGCAGCTGAAAGAATATTAGGTGAGGTAGATACAGATAATACTATAGTTAGACAGTTGGCCATAGAAAATGCTAATGCACCCTGTAAAGCTGCTTTAAAAGGCAAAACAAAGACCGTAGATTTAAATGGTATGATTAAAATTTGCAATGATGTGGATTCCTTTGAATATAAAAAGTCTAAATCTATTAATTTGGCCATTGGAGCCATACTCCAAAACCAGACTCCACCTTCAGGAAAACTAGGACAAATATCTAGCCCTAAAAACTGTTTTAAATGTGGACAAATTGGACATTTTGCTAGAGAATGCCCTGGAACTATTAAACAACCCAACGTTCCTGGGACAATTCCCCTCCCCCTTCCCCCTGGCCTTTGTCCTAAATGCAAAAGAGGCCATCACTGGGCTAGAGAGTGCCGGTCCAAGACCGATATAAATGGCCAGCCTTTATCTGTGGTCTCGGGAAACGGGCTATGGGCCCCAGTAGGGGGCCCTACCTACCCACCACGACAACCAATGACCCCTCCCACCCAAAATCTGCCTCTGATGCAAACATCGCTGACTCAGACTTGTTCCGAGCCACTGCAGGCAGCGCAGGACTGGACCTCTGTTCCTCCACCACCAGAATTATAACTCCAGAGGAAGGAACAGTTGTTATAAACTCTGGAAGGTTCGGGCCTCCCCCGCCAGGAATGTTTTTTCTTATTATAGGCCGAGCTTCAAGCTCACTGTAAGGACTCTCTTTAAAATGGTTTATCTGAATAAAAAAAGGATCTGAAAGGAATTATCTTAAATGTTTGCTCAAAAGGGAAAATAATCATGGAATGTTCATGTAAGTCGTAAAAGGTTTGAGTATGTCGCCAATGGTATGAGTATGTCTTGAGTAAAGTTGGTATGCAGTTAAACTGCAGTAATGTAAATAGAGTCAGAATTGATACACTGATGTGAGGGGTTGCTATACTTGGATGTATATTTTCTAATTGTGTGGGTTTTCTTGGGTGCAGAACTGGGAGGGAATGCTGTATGCCCCTCCAAACCAAAGAATGCTGTCTGCCCAGCATTCTGCCCAGGTCTGATAGCAATTGTTAGCCCCCCCCACCACCAGGCCATATGTTATCTCTGGTATCAGAGGCAGCCCCAGGAGTCATTTAAAGGAAAACTTGGGAAAGCTAAACTAGCTGACAGTGCTAACCATGATTCAGTCCAGTCCTTCCAGGCCTTACAGGTTGATCTAGGGACATGTTCATCGTCTGGTTTCTAACATCCTGGCTCTCCCACAGCTATCCCTAAAGAATATTTTAAAATTGTAATAGATATAAAAGACTGTTTTTTCTCCATTCCCCTCGATCCTGGAGATTGTAAAAGATTTGCCTTTTCCATACCCATGATAAACCATAAAGGCCCTAATCCCCACTTTCAATGGCGAGTGTTGCCACAGGGTATGGCTAATTCTCCCACTCTTTGTCAAAAATTTGTGGCTCAATCCATAGACCCAATTCGTGTTCAATAACCTCATATATATATTATACATTATATGGATGACCTATTAATTGCTGCCAAACTAGAACTGGAGGCACATCAAGTGACTCAAAGAATAGTTATTGCTTTACAAGACAGAGGACTTTTTATCTCCCCAGAAAAAATTCAAACTTGCTATCCCTTCTTGTTCCTGGGTTTTCAATTAGAACCCTCTTTAATATATGCTCAAAAAATTCAAATCAAAAGGAATAAGCTAAATTGTCTAAATGATTTCCAAAAACTCCTTGGAGACATTAATTGGCTACGTCCTCACCTTAAATTAACAACAGGAGATCTCAAACCCCTGTTTAATATTCTACAGGGAAATTCTGACCCTTCCTCCCCCAGAAAACTTACGCCCGAAGCTGAAAAAGCCCTAATAAAGTTAGAGGAGGCCATTACACAACAAAATATAGGTTACTTCAACCCCTCCTTGACCCTTTATTTAATCATTTTTGCCACAGAATTTACACCCACCGGTTTATTGTGGCAAAAAACCGTGCCCCTGTTATGGATTCATGCCTCCGCCTCTCAGTCCAAGGTACTCCCCTCCTACCCCTTTTTGGTCTCCCAACTTATTTTTCTGGGGCTCAAGACTTCTGTCAGATATTTTGGCAAGGATCCTGATATCATAATCACCCCTTACTCTAAGGAACAAATTAATTGGTTACAACAAAGACAAAATGATTGGGCTGTTTTATGCACTGGGTTCCAGGGTAGCTTTGATACTCACATGCCCAGCGACAGACTTATTCAATTCCTTAATATCACTCCTTTCGTTTTTCTAAAAAATACCTTGATAAAGCCCATCCCCAATACTTTGAGCATCTTTATTAATAGTTCAAAAAATGGAAAAACTTCATATGTTATTAATAATGTTTCCCACTTTGTAAATACTTCCTTTAATTCTGCTCAGTTAGTAGAATTATTTGCTGCGCTTTGTGTTTTTCGGTTATTAAAGACCCACCCTTTTAATCTGTTTTCGGATAGCCATTATGTTTTTAGAGCTTTACAAGTTTTAGAAATGGTTCCGGTTATTCAGCCTACTACACCTACTTTTCAATTATTTTTTGAATTGCAAAAACTTATTAGACAACGTTCGTACCCTTTCTTTGTAGGACATATTCGTGCTCATTCTGGCCTACCTGGGCCACTAACCCGGGGCGATGAATTAGCTGATTTGGCAACCCAAATAGTTACCCTATCTCAAACAGTTAATCCAGTGACCCTTGCACAAGAGGCCCATGCTGTTCACCACCTTAATGCTCATACCCTGCGCTTAAAATTTAAAATTACTAGAGAACAGGCAAGACAAATTGTTAAAAACTGCAGAAATTGCCTAACCCTGCTCCCTGAACCCCATGTAGGTGTAAACCCTAGAGGGCTCATACCTGGACAACTTTGGCAGATGGATGTTACTCATGTCCCCTCCTTTGGAAGGTTAAAATATGTACATGTTACCATTGACACCTTTAGTGGATTTATTTGTTCCTCTGCTCATTTAGGGGAGGCCACAAAAGATGTTATAAACCATCTCCTATATGTTTTTTCTGTCATGGGACAACCCCAAGCTATAAAGACGGACAATGGGCCCGGATATACCAGTCAAAAGTTCAAACAATTTTGCTCCCAAATGAGCATAAAACATACTACTGGAATCCCCTACAACCCCCAACGACAAGGAATAGTGGAAAGGGCTCATCAGACTTTAAAAAACACCCTCATTAAACTTGCCTCACAATAAACATTATATTCCCTTAAAGGAAACTATAAGACTTTGCTATTACATGCTCTCTTTGTTTTAAACTTTTTAACCCTTGAAGTTAATGGCAAATCTGCTGCAGAACGCCTTTGGCATCCCACCACACAAACAGACTACGCCCAAGCCCTATGGAAAGACCCACTGACGGGAATATGGAACGGCCCTGACCCAGTCATTATCTGGGGAAAAGGATCAGCTTGCATTTATAATTCTAAAGAAGGGGGAGCTAGATGGTTGCCTGAAAGATTAATAAAACCATATAATAAACAATAAAGCCATATAATTAATACGAGGGTGGCACCTGAGAACAAAAATATTTTTCTTTTACAGGTCAACAACCATGATGATGAGGCCTTCCCTGTCATCACTCCGCATGATGCTATTGACGGTGATGCTCTCTGGCAGAAGTTGTCCTCCAAAATCGAAGAGGATTAGACTTACTTTGTCTACAGCAAGGAGACTTATGCGCAGCTTTAAAGGAAAAATGCTGCGTATATGTAGATAGAACAGGACTTGTTAAGGATAGCTTAGAAAAAATTACAGCTAGCCTAGAAAAGCGAAAAAGAGAAAGGGAAAAACAAGAATCTTGGTATCAAAATTGGTTCTCCACATCTCCCTAGCTATCAACTCTTTTACCCTCCCTCTTGGGCCCCCTTGTGGGACTTCTCCTCCTAATTTCTTTTGGCCCTTGGGCTTTTCAGCGCCTTACGCAATTTATAAAAAATCAAATTGATTCTGCCCTTTCCAAAAACTCAATCTCGGTGCATTATCATCGCTTAGAGGCTCAGGATGACCCTGTAGGGTCTGAAACAAGCACTCCCGAAAGAGGGCTCCAGTTTCATACACTTCTTGGCTGATAAACCCCAAGCGGCTAGAGAGCATCCAATGACGGGATTATTATGGAGCTTACCCTGGGTGGCACAACATACAGAGGCCGTCGAGGCCGGCTCAACAAGGCATGTTGCCAGGAGTAAGGGTCCCTCCATATAGCCTAAGACAGGGTGTTCTCTCCACCTATAGAGACCTTGTTCTTTAAAGGAAAGGGGGAATTGTCAGAGACCAAGGAGTTAAACAGAACAAAGCAAAGACCCTCTAGCCTTGAGCATATCGCATCTGGTTGAGTCATCTGCACAAAATACTTCTCAGAATAACCGCAGGTGGTTGCTTGGGTTAGCACAATGGCCAAAAGAACAGCCTGACCCACCCCTAACCTTGAGATTTCCCGTTCTTGTTATCACAAAAACTCTCCATTCCCCCCCCCATACTCCCTTCCTTACACTCAGGGTATATAAACCCTGCTTTACTTTTAATAAATGAGACCTCGACGCGACTCAGATTGTCTCTGTCTTTCTTTATGCGCCTGGTCTCCTTCCTCTCTTTCCCCCATTGGTTTTCTTCTTTTAGGAGGTGCCTCTTCGAGCCGCATGAATAGCTGAACCCGCGGGTCGGGGGAATAAACCATCTCCTATATGTTTTTTCTGTCATGGGACAACCCCAAGCTATAAAGACGGACAATGGGCCTGGATATACCAGTCAAAAGTTCAAACAATTTTGCTCCCAAATGAGCATAAAACATATTACTGGAATCCCCTACAACCCCCAACGACAAGGAATAGTGGAAAGGGCTCATCAGACTTTAAAAAACACCCTCATTAAACTTGCCTCACAATGAACATTATATTCCCCTAAAGGAAACTATAAGACTTTGCTATTACATGCTCTCTTTGTTTTAAACTTTTTATCCCTTGACGCTAATGGCAAATCTGCCCCAGAACGCCTTTGGCATCCCACCACACAAACAGACTACGCCCAGGCCCTATGGAAAGACCCACTGACGGGAATATGGAACGGCCCTGACCCAGTCATTATCTGGGGAAAAGGATCAGCTTGCATTTATAATTCTAAAGAAGGGGGAGCTAGATGGTTGCCTGAAAGATTAATAAAACCATATAATAAACAATAAAGCCATATAATTAATTCCAGGGTGGCGCCTGAGAACAAAAATATTTTTCTTTTACAGGTCAACAACCATGATGATGAGGCCTTCCCCGTCATCACTCGGCATGATGCTATTGACAGTGATGCTGATCCTGGTAATCGAAGACGTCGAAACTACAAAACAAAAACTCCCTATCAAATATGTAACTATACATGGGTTATTATTAATCAAGCAGGGGATATAGCCAATGCTACCTGCTCCCTAAGCGCCACCATCCCTTGGCCTGATTTATTTGTTGATTTATGCGCCCTAGCCTTAGGCGCTGATCCCTCCTGGGGAACACCTGATAAATTTATGCCCCCAAAAGGACCTGTAGATGGACCTAATCCAGATTACAAAGGGCGTACAGCCGTATGTAATTCATATTATCTTCGTACGGCTTTGGCAGAAGCTTCCACTGGATTATATGTTTGCCCAGGAGATGTTCATAGGGATAGATCCCTACAATACCAATGTGGTTTTCGAGATTCTTATTTTTGTTATAATTGGAAATGTGAAACCACTGGGGATGCCTATTGGAAGCCAACCTCGTCCTGGGACCTCATAACAGTACGGAGACTATATCTCCCACAATATTTACAGAAAATATTGCAAATTACTACACAAACCCCAGAAAGGACACGTTGTGCCAGTGAGTGGTGCATCCCGCTTCTTATCAGATTTACAGATTCAGGAAAAAGGTTCACCTCATGGGAAAAAGCACCAGAATGGGGAATGAGGCTGAGGACATGCGATGGCATGACTTGGGGATGCCAGGACCCTGGACTCACCTTTAAAATCAAATTACTTAAAGAAATCCCCACCCAATATAAGGCATCTATAGGTCCTAACACTCAGCTTCATCGCCCATCAAGCCCATTGAACCCCTTATCTTCTAAAAACAGTGCCTTAAATACCCCTACGCCTTCTATAGATTTTAGCACAATTTTTCAGCCTACCATACCCCCTGGCCCTAAGTCTTCAGCTGAATTACTGTGGAGCATTCTTAATGCATCTGCCTCCACTCTTTTAACAGCTAAAAAGAAAAATAATGACACCAATGACTTGGAATGTTGGCTGTGTTTTTCTGCTAGTCTTCCTTTTTACGAAGGAAGAGCTCTTTTTGGCAACCCTATAATTCTTGCACAGCCACCCCAGGAACTAATCCAAGGATTACAGCTAACCCTCACGGAGGTTGTTGGTATTGGATCCTGCATGTTGGGTCCACATATGATTCCTCCAGCTGAGCTTATATATATTTGTAATGATATCCTTATTATAAACTCCTCTACAACAGGATATTTGTTAGCCCCTAACGATACGTATTTTGACTGCTCTGAAGGACTTACTCGTCTTATAGCTATAGAAGATTTTAGAAAGAATAGAGATTACTGTGTAATAGTACAGTTACTCCCAAATTTCTCCATCTATTCACCAAATGAGCTTTTAAATTTTGGGGAAGAAAGATCAGCCCCTCATCTCAGAAATAAAAGAGAACCTATTACTGCCCTTACCTTGTCTGTGCTATTGGGGCTCGGAGCTGTTGGTACAGGCACAGGGATAGCCTCTATAGTTGTTTCTAAAGAAAATACCCAACAGCTTCATGCCCTAAATGCAGCCATAAGTCAGGATTTGGAAGAGTTAAAAACAGGAATGGAGCATTTAACAGAATCTTTGAGCTCTCTGGCAGAATTTGTCCTCCAAAACCGACGAGGATTAGACTTACTTTTTCTACAACAAGGACGCTTATGCGCGGCTTTAAAGGAAAAATGCTGCGTATATGTAGATAGAACAGGACTTGTTAAGGATAGCTTAGAAAAAATTACAGCTAGCCTAGAAAAGCGAAAAAGAGAAAGGGAAAAACAAGAATCTTGGTATCAAAATTGGTTCTCCACATCTCCCTGGCTATCAACTCTTTTACTCTCCCTCTTGGGCCCCCTTGTGGGACTTCTCCTCCTAATTTCTTTTGGCCCTTGGGCTTTTCAGCGCCTTACGCAATTTATAAAAAATCAAATTGATTCTGCCCTTTCCAAAAACTTAATCTCGGTGCATTATCATCGCTTAGAGGCTCAGGATGACCCTGTAGGGTCTGAAACAAGCACTCCCGAAAGAGGGCTCCAGTTTCATACACTTCTTGGCCGATAAACCTCAAAGCGGCTAGAGAGCATCCAATGACGGGATTATTATGGAGCTTCCCTGGGCGGCACAACATACAGAGGCCGTCGAGGCCAGCTCAACAAGGCATGTTGCCAGGAGTAAGGGTCCCTCCATATAGCCTAAGACAGGGTGTTCTCTCCACCTATAGAGACTTTGTTCTTTAAAGGAAAGGGGGAATTGTTGGAGGCTGAGGTCATGAAATGGAGCAGTTCAACATCCTGTAGCCTTGAGCAATAACTCAGTCCTGAGTAAACAGCACCTGGCAGAAACCATTACTCAAAGGATTTCCTGGAAGGACCACAAGATGCGCTTTCGAGATTAGCACAACGGCCAAAAGGGCAGTGTGACCCAACCCTGGACCCTTCCACTCTGCCCCTTCCTCCTATTTCAGGGTATATAAATGAGACCTTGACGCGACTCAGATTGTCTCTGTCTTTCTTTATGCGCCTGGTCTCCTTCTTCTCTTTCCCCCATTGGTTTACTTCTCTTAGGAGGTGCCTCCTCGAGCCTGACGAATAACTGAACCCGCGGGACGGGAGACCCATATATTCCAATGGACAGGTTACTGAGGGGTTCATTTGATCCACACAGCATGTGAGCAGAAAGTAGATTTATTCTATTCTCTGACACTTCAGTTCAACTTCCTGGATTTCTTTCCTATGACTGCATAAAAATATGAGAAAGTGTCATGGCTCTTGATGTACCTTTGAATTCTAAGAATAGAAGGCGTACTAGCACAATGATGTTCATTGCAACATTATTCAAAATAGCTAACATATGGAATCAACCCAGATGACTCTCAGTACATGATTGGATCAAGAAGATGTGGTATTTTTACACAATGTAATTCTATGTTGCCATCAAAAAGAATGGCATCGCCCTATTCATAACAAAATGAAAAGACTTGGAAAAAATAATATTAAGTGAAGTAAGCCAGACCCAAAGGAACATAGGCTCCATGGTTTCCCTCATTTGTAATACTTAATACACACCTAGGATTCTCCTAGCAGAGGATTGCAGTAGCTCAAAACCTAGATACCAAAGGTCTTATAGGATGGGACTAAGTGAAACGATCTCTAGGATGTGGAAACAAGAGCCTTTATCTTGTATGATTATTATTCTTAATGTACTTTGTTATTCCTCTTCTCTTTTGTTGCCCTTTGCTTAATCTCATATTGTTACAGTATCTTACCTTGTTACTTGGTATATTGTATATATGTTTATTTATTTATTTGAAATAGGAAAGGGAAGGGGGGAAACAAGATGATTGGAAGGAGAGGATGGGAGTGGAATGGAGACCAAAACACGAGAAGATGTATCAATGTGTGAGAAGTAATGCACTAGTACCTGATGAATGTAATTATAAATTCTCTATACATTATCCCAATAATTAAAAAAAAGAAAAAAATAGAAAGTGTGTGGATTAGCACAAAAATCGATGGAGAGAGAGTGAACAAAGGCAGCAGTGGTACTCATTACACTAGGTTGAAAATGAACTCTACAGTGGGTAGGTGGGAGCAGGAGGGAAACAGTGGGAGAGAACAAAGGAATGGGTGACATTTTCCCAAAACAAATGTACTCTTTACCTGATGTAACTATACCCCTCTCGACATCATCTTTATAATAACATTTTTTGCCAGTCTTGGGGTTTGAAGTCAGGGCCTAAGCACTGTCCTTGAGCTTTCTCAACGCTAGTCCTCTGCCACTTGAGGCACAATGCCACTTCTGGCTTTTTCTGTTTATGTGGTAACAAGGGTTTTGTGCATGCTAGGAAAGCACTCTACCAGTAGGCCACGCTCCTGACCCTATCATATCAATTTCTGAAAGTTGTAAGAATATTATTCCTTCAGTCAGGTAGTGGTGGGTCATACCTGTAATCCTAGATACTGATTCATCTGAACTTGGAGAATTACAATTCAAAGCCAGCCTGGGAAGAAAAGTCTGTGAGACTTTTACCTCAATTAAATACTAGAAGTTAATCAAAGTGGAATCTAGCTCAGTTAGTTCTAGCTCAATTTATTTCAACTCAATGAATCTAGAAGTGGAGGTGTGGCTCAAATGGTAGAGCACCATACTTCAGTAAAAAAGCCAAATGAGAGCAGGAATCCCTGAGCTCAGGCCTCAATAAATAACACACACATACATTCGCGCGCGCACGCACACACACACACACACACACACACACACACACACACACACACACAATTTAACCAGCTTCCCTTATGGAACTTTCTACAATTCAGATAGTAATGTGAGCTCACTTTCTTCTACCATACTCATGCTAGTCCCTCTCATGGTCACCAAGTGATCAGCGCAGTTGGGATTTGAACAATGTGCAGGAGGATCTATTAAATCTCTTCACTTGGGCCGACTGTTTATTGTCCCTTCCACACTCCCAGTCACCCCGCCATCCCCGTCCATTATAGGCAACCCAGTTCCTCACAAAGTCTCCTTTAAAATGATCTCACTTTTTTGCAAGCCTGGTGGTATGTACCTGCAATCCCAGTACTAAAAAAGTTGAGGCAGGCTGATCACAAGTTCAATGCCAGCCTGAGGTGCATTGCGAGATCCTATCACAATTTCTTTTTACATCTAACTTCTGATGTAGGGGAACATGTACTTTTGCCACAGGTGAGATGCCCATGTCCCCACCAAAGTCCTCTCTCCCACGAGCACCATTGCCAGACAGCGGCAGCTCCAGCTGGTCCAGTCCAGTGCATTTTACTATTCCCCGAGTGTCTCACATTGTAAGATACACAAATCAACTGCTCTCAGCCTTTCCTCATGGGGGAAGGACCACATTGCCATCCACCAAGTACTTACTCTATTGCTCACAGTCTCTTCACTCCACCACTCCCATCAGAAATGGGCTCATTCAGGTGGAGCTGGCTGCACCACCATAGAAAATCACATGCCCAGGAAGTTCCTTTAGGAGCTGGATGTGCTGGGCATGCCTGTGTTTATCCCAAAATTTGGGACTCTTAGAAACAAAAGGAACGGAGGTAGAGGGGTCACTTTTAAGATTTTAATATTCCCTCTGTCATCTAACGAAACCAAAACAAAATTAACACTGAGTTTTCCAACCTGCCCTCTCATGAAGATGCATGTTAGCTCAACAATGGCTTAAGAAAATATATTCACGTCCTCACAAGTAAATGGAAATGTGAAATTCTTTCAATAATGTATCAGTTGCTAAGGTATTGAGAGGCCTCCATCCCCTGAACTCACTTTTCCCTTCACTCAGGATACATTTATGAGAGATTTTCAATCTCTGAAATTGTTCAAATGCAGGTTTCCAAGTTCTCTGCCCTTGTTACCTCTAAAGAGAAACCCTGGGCTGTGTCAAGGCTTAGGTTTCCTGTGGCAGCTGATGAACCCATTGTGGCTTCTCATGAGAAGAACCACTGAACACAGGAAATGGCCAAGCATTTATTTCACGGCCTATAACAGGGATTCTGCTACACTTATCATTACAGAGAAGAATTTTCTGAAATAAAATTCTTCTTTTTTCGAAGTTGGAAGCATCCTATACTGGATGAATAGTTTTTCTCAGGCCCTGAGTTTATTTGCAGAACTCTCCAACCCCGCCCCACTAAAAAACAAAAAACCAAAAACAAGAAAAAACTTCTCATCCTTCCTTAAATGCATTCCTATTTTCACTTGCTGTAGGCTGGCCTCACAGGTGTGGCCAACAACCACCTAACTCCTAGTCCTCCCTCCTATCCCCAGAGGGTTTGGATGTGTTTTGTCTGGGTTTCGCACCTTCTCTTAGGTTGAAAGAGCATAGTCCTTCACTGTCCTTCATCCCCTGATGTGTGTTGACACTTTCTGATTTGGTAAGTATTTAGCGAATCTCTGATCCATCATGGCTGTCTAGTATTTAGGTTGGTCTGTGGTTCTTTTTTTTTCTTCTTGGCAACACTGGAGGCTGAATCTCAGTGCCTACCACTTTCCTTGAGCTTCTTCTTCTCCAGGCTAGCATTATCACTTGAGTCCCTGCAGCACTTCCTGCTTTTTCTTATGTGAAATGAAAGAATACTACCTTTGTCTTCATGTACGCTAGTCAAGCCCACTGCCACCCTATCAAACTCTAGTGACTAGCCTGTGGTTTTTAAAGAGTCCCTCTGAGAGAAACAAGTGGTGTGCAGGAAAGAAGACAAAAGTCCTGTGCTACTATTTTGTTGATGCATAATATACTAATAGTTCTTTCACCTTCTACTTCCAGCAAACTGCAATAGAAGAGGAAAGAAGCATGAAACAATTTCTTTGTTTTTGTTCTTTAATTAAGTTTTTATTAAGATTGATTTTTACATCATATTTCACATATCCTTTTTAGTGAACAAATATTCCAAAAGATATTCTCTATATACAATCACTGGAACATAGACTTTATAACATAACTAAAATTAAGGTGAGGGTTTGTATGTCATAGATACATATCAATCTGTATAATACAACTTTATTTCTAGGGTATATGTCCCATCATATATTTTATGTCAATGTAGTTACATTTATACCAAGTATACCATGTCCAAAATATTAAATATTTAATATTTAATCACTCTGGTACTGTTTGGAATTAATATCGAGTGTGACTGATTGTGATCTCTAGAAGCCAGGTAGTAGTAACAAACCCATATCTTTAGCGCAGCTGTTGGCTGACTGCAGTTTAGGAGCTTGATAACTGTTGAACTTCCTAGCAGTATTTTGTCCATCAGGAGGTCTCTGTCACTCTACTCAAATCAGTTCCTGAAATGATACACCCTGTATTGAGCCAGTCAGCATTGGTGACTGAATAGACCTGTTGGGGCCTAGCCTCCATCCCTGAAGCCTGATTCTGGCTCAGCTGCAATTAAAGGGCTTTGTCTAGGCATTCGGTCCTTTGCATACCTCTCTTAAGGCATCTCTGTGTACGTGACTCGATTGAACCCCCCGCAGTTTCGCGGGTCTCGCAGCAGCTAAAGTCTCGCGTGCTTTCCTACACCTGTCCTGCCCAGTACCTGAAAGCCCCACCCAGACCCTTAGTGGTAGCACAGAGGCCCTCTTCCTATTGGCTAGCTTCCCAGTGCCCACCTTCTCCTACCCTAACAGTATATAACTAATTGTCTGCCGCAATAAAGGAGGAGAGCATCAGAGAGCATAAGAGATCAGCAGAGATCAGCAGAGAGATCTGATGCGCTTTCATGGTTAACACTGCTTCTGACTCAGCGTGGTTTTTTCTTCCCCGGTGATTGGGGGAGGGCTGGGTCTTCGACACTTACCATCTCGCTCGGCTCCCGGGGGACTACAGGCTGGCCCTGTGTGTCCCTCCCCGTTCCCGTGTTGCTGCCCCGGAGATGAGAGGAGCAACAGCTGGTGCCCCGTGTGAGGAAACTTTGCCGCCAGTGTGAGGGCTCCACGTGCTTGAGAAACCCACCGCCGACGAGCTAATCGGACTGCGGGTAAGTGTACTCCCATCAAATATGGGAAAGAACCTTTCTAAGAATGACCCTTCCCTCGACTCTCTTAAACTCTTCCTTAAAAGTCGAGGGTTAGAGATTTTAGTTGCACAGACATGTAAAGTTTGGGATACTTTAGTTAAAATCGCCCTGTGGCTGCCAACTAGCAACTTGGTAGACTGGAATACTTGGGACAAAATTGAGCATCTAATCAGAAAAGCCCAGATTAATCAAGGGGAGATTCCTCCACGAGGCGTATATTCAGTCTTGTATGCTCTAAAGTCTAGTTTTTCTCCTGGGCATTCCAACCACAGGGCTGGGTCCCCTGGGGACACAGTTAACAAAGAGAGGCCAGTTGCCTCCCTTACTCCCTGTGGAGATGCTAATCTCTCATTGTCTACTGAAAGGCCAAGTTCCCCTCAGGGAGATGTGAAGGAGCCACCCTTTGCCCCTCCCCCATCAAACCCAGGCCATGAGGCCTCTGTAGTCTCACAAGAGGGTCTGGGCCTGGGCTGCTCAGTTAGTTTCCCAACCCCCACGGCACCAGGGCTCCATCCACCCTCAGTAGTCTCACAGGAGGGTCTGGGCCTGGTCTGCCCTGTTAGTTTCCCAACCCCCATGGCGCCAGGGCTCCATCCACCCTCAGTAGTCTCACAGGAGGGTCTGGGCCTGCCAGGGCTCCATTCACCAGACAGGCTTCTGCACGGTGCTTCTGAGGTCCACAAGATATTGCAGCCTTTGAATGGAAGTGTGTCAGAAAGGCCGGAGAGCGTGACCCCAACAGACAGTGTCACTAGTGAGGCACCATTTGAACCTGGCCCGGAGTCCTGCCAGCTATTCCTGGGTAATATTGACCCGGGTGGTAACCACCCTGCAACCGGGTATCCCTGGGAGCCTGGCGACCTTAAGGAACTCAAAAAGGCTGTCTTAGAAGTTGGCCCTAATGCTCCTTGGACGGAAGCCATCCTCCAAGGCCTTGCTCATCAACCATGTACTGCAGCCGATTGGATGGCTCTGGCCAAAGCAGTTCTTCCAGGCCCGCTTTTCATTAAGTGGTGTGCCCTGTATAAAGAAGAATGCCGCCAACAGGCGGAGAGGAACCAACACGTGCAACCTGTAATCCCCATTACTTTGGGGATGCTTGCAGGGACCTCTGATCAGTACTCAATGGGGATCCAGCAGGCCGCCATCCCCCCTCCCTATCAGGATCAGATTAGGGCTTTGGGCCTAGTGGCCTGGAGAAAACTGGAGGAGGGTCCCTCTGAGTCTCCTATAGCAGGAATTAACCAAAGACCAAGAGAGGACCTGTCTACTTTTGTTGATAGAGTTGAGGGGAGCATAAAAAGAAAGTCTCTGAGCCCTTGGAACTCCCCAGTATTTGTGATTAAAAAGCCTAATGGCAAGTGGAGACTACTCCAAGATTTGAGAAAAATAAATGAGAGGATGGAACTTTTTGGGACCCCCCAAAGGGGGATGCCCTGGATACCTGCCATTCCTAATGACCAATATCTCATAGACACCAAAGATTGTTTTTTTTCTATTCCTCTCCACCCGGAAGATACTGAGAAGTTTGCCTTCTCCCTTCCTTCATTAAATTATAAGGGGCCTGATTTGCGTTTTGAATGGACAGTTCTATCTCAAGGTATGGCCAATAGTCCTCCTATATGTCAGGACTATATGTCTAGAGTCTTATCCCCTCTTAACGAGGAGACAGGCTCACTTTTCTATGTATATATGGATGATATCATTATAGGAAGCCCAGACACTCAGCATTTAGATTGTCTTTTTAATAAATGTCTCCAACTGTTAAAAGATAATGGCTTCCAAATTGCCCCAGAAAAAATCCAAAAGATACCCCCCGTTAAAATCCTGGGATCTGTCCTAACACTGGATGTTGTGTCTCCTCTAAAACCCCAATTAGCTATCCAAGATACTTATATCCTGCCCCAACTTCAAAAACTTCTTGGTAAAATTAATTGGATGAGACCATGGATCTTCATAACCACTGTAACTCTTACACCTCTTTTTGATCTCTTAAAGGGTCTTGATCTGACCTCCATAGTAACGTTGTCAGCTGATCATAAAGAGGTTCTAAATAAAATTCAATTAGCTATTGATGAAGCAGCCTTAAAGGGGTATGATCCTGCTATGCCCCTAACGCTCTATGTCCTATCAGGACAGACCCTCTTTACTGCCCTTTTAGGCCAGGAAGGGGAACCTCTTCACTGGATTCACCTGTCAGTCGGAGGAACACCTAGAGTTTACTCCATGACTGACCAGATGGCAGATTGCATTGTCAAAGGACAAGACTTATCCACTCGTCTTTTTGGGAGTGAACCCCACTCTCTTATTGTCCCTTTTAGGATTAATGATTTCTCTTGGCTACAAAGAAATAATGCTAGACTTGCAATAGCCATGGAAGGCTTTCCAGGTAAAGTGGACTGTCATTATGGTCCCCATAAATGGATGCGCTCCTTTAGCCAGCTGGAGTGGCGACCTCCAAAACTTTTTCTAAGTGAAGCTGATCCCTCCTTCCCCACCGTATTCACGGATGGAGGCAAGAAGGGGGCTTCTGTTGTTATTTTCCCCCCAGGTAAAGGCAATTCTTATCCTGCAGTGACCCTGTCTCATGAAATACAGGGTTCAGCGCAATTTAAGGAACTTTATGTGGCGGTCTTAGCTTTATCTGAGGTTACTGGTCCTCTTAACCTATTCTCAGATAGCCTGTATGTGGTCAATTTGTTACCTAACCTCATAGAAGCTCATATTAAACTTGATAGTAACCCCATCACTCCTTTGATGATTCAAGCTAGAAATCTGCTCAAACAAAGGATTGCTCCTATATTTATTCAACATCTGAGGGGACATCAAAGCCTTCCAAGTATTTTGACCAAAGGCAATGCCCTCGCTGACCAGTTAGCCTCTAAACCTGAATGGTACACTTTACAGGAGCCTATCTCTTTCCATCGGCTCACGCATGCCAACTGGAGGGGACTACACCACCGATTTCCCCGTCACTATTAAAAGACCTAAAAAAGATTATTAGGACCTGCAAGTCGTGCCACCCTTTCTTACAGGTTCCACCGCTCCAAATGGGTGGTGTTAACCCTCGAGGCCTTAGGCCTAATAATCTGTGGCAAACGGATGTTACACATTTTCCCTTTTTTGGAAAACTTAAATACATTTTTTTTAACAATAGACACCTTTTCCCATGCCTGTTGGGCTACAGCCCATTCCGGGGAGAGAGCTAAACATGCTATCAGTCATTTTCTTCAATGTTTTGCTACTCTCGGATTGCCAGACCAAATAAAAACCGATAACGGTCCATGTTTTGTAAGCAAGTCTCTTGATGACTTCTTTAAACAATGGCAAATTACCCATACTACTGGCATCCCTCATAATCCCAGAGGACAGGCAATAGTAGAAAGATATAACCATGTCCTTAAATCTCAATTAATGAAACAAAAAAGGGTGAATACACTCCCCCCCCCATGATCAGCTAAAGATGGCTTTGTTTACTCTCAATATTTTAAATTTTGCCAAAGGGGAACATCTCTCACCCTTTCAAAAACATTGGACAACCTCTATTCCCTATCGAACTGTCTATGTCCGGTGGAAGGACCCCCTTAATGGGGAGTGGAGGGGCCCTGACCCCCTCATTACAGCTGGAAGAGGATTTGGTTGTGTTTTCCCCACTGATGAAACAAAGCCAATTTGGGTCCCTACAAGGGATCTTAAATATTGTCCCCAAATATGGAGGGACCCCAATAATATTGATGAAGACCCAGAAGGCTCTCTGCCTCCTGAGGATATCTCTCTCTCTCTTCTTTTTCAGAATAAATAATGGACCTTACAGTGCTGATCCTGTTTCTTCTTGGAGTCAAGATACCCATCATCAACTTCCTCTGGACCGGACTGCACAGATGGCTACCCTATGTCCTTCCTTGGTCCTATACTCCTCTTGTTCTTACTCTTAACTTTTGGGCCCTGTGTTATCAATAAGGTTACAATTCATTCAAAGCAGGATAGAATCCATTCAGTTGATGAACGAATCCATTCAGTTGATGAACATACAGGTGCATTACCAGAGGCTTGCTACCAATGCCAACGACCGCTATGACCAAGGAGAGCCCAATGACGAGGAGGGATCCCTTAACTCCCCTTAGATGTCTCCCCGAGAGCCAATGACGGGTAAGATCTCTGGAGCGGGGACAACCTAAGACAGGCCCGGGGGTGATCTGTACTGTGGGACAGAAGGCCGCAGAGCACTCAATGACGGGTAAGATCCCCTGAAGGGGACGACCTAAGACAGGGGCTTTGCGTGCTTGTCCCCCCTGTTCTAATAAACAAAAAAGGGGGAATTGTTGGGGCCTAGCCTCCATCCCTGAAGCCTGATTCTGGCTCAGCTGCAATTAAAGGGCTTTGTCTAGGCATTCGGTCCTTTGCATACCTCTCTTAAGGCATCTCTGTGTACGTGACTCGATTGAACCCCCCGCAGTTTCGCGGGTCTCGCAGCAGCTAAAGTCTCGCGTGCTTTCCTACACCTGTCCTGCCCAGTACCTGAAAGCCCCACCCAGACCCTTAGTGGTAGCACAGAGGCCCTCTTCCTATTGGCTAGCTTCCCAGTGCCCACCTTCTCCTACCCTAACAGTATATAACTAATTGTCTGCCGCAATAAAGGAGGAGAGCATCAGAGAGCATGAGAGATCAGCAGAGATCAGCAGAGAGATCTGATGCGCTTTCATGGTTAACACTGCTTCTGACTCAGCGTGGTTTTTTCTTCCCCGGTGATTGGGGGAGGGCTGGGTCTTCGACACTTACCATCTCGCTCGGCTCCCGGGGGACTACAGGCTGGCCCTGTGTGTCCCTCCCCGTTCCCGTGTTGCTGCCCCAAGAGGAGCAACATAGACCCACAGGGAACTAAGGAAATCGTGGAGAGGGACAGGAATGAAGGATAGACGAGGAGGATATTTTATTTTGTGGATCATCAGGCTTGGACTCATCCTGGACTCTGTCCCTGAGCTCTTTAGCTCAAGGCTACTGGCCCACTCTTGAGCCAAGCCCCACTTTCCCTTTTCTGCAGGCTAGTTGGAGATAAGAGTCTCTGGTCCTTCTGTGCCCCAGTTGGCTTTGAACCTTGATCCTTAGATATGAGTTCCCTGAGTATCTGGGTTTAAAGGGGTGAACCACCAAGCACAGAGAAAATGATTTTTGCTCATCTTTTAGCCTGATGAGGGAAGAATTTTATGCACATTTCATGCCCATAATCTGGAAATTGCATATATTAGGTTGCACTGGTAATTCCCAAATTTACAATCAATGATTTCCTTTCTAACAAGAGTAATTCTCCTAGACCATGAGCATTCATCCATGAGTGTGGAATTAATTAAATCGGTCCATCTTACTTTCTCTTAAGTTTGTATTTATTATTATCAAGGTAATACACAGTGGTGTTGTAGTTACATAAGTCAAGCCATAAGTATATTTCCATTTAGACAATGTCATCCCACATTGATGTTTTCATAAAATCTTCTAATATTTTCCTCTCACTTTCTTTCCCTCCATCCCTCCCTCTTTCCTTTCTGCCTTGTTCCTTTGTTTTCTTTCTGCCAGTACTGTCTTAATTCAGAGCCTGGATTCTATCCCTGAGTTTTTGTGCTCAGTGTAGCACTCAGTCACTTGAACCCATCTCCAACTCTGGCTGTTTTAATGGTTAATTGAAGTTCAGTATCTCATAGACTTTCACATACCCACATATATTTGCATACACATATGTGTTAGATGTTGGGCTTAAGGGAGGGAAGAGTTAGAGCAGGGTTATTTGGGCAAATGCACTCCTGATCCTCCAGACATCGGCGAGCAGAATGAGCCCACTGGCCAGTTCCGCTCCTTATATTCTGCACTGGCTGCTGTATCCCCTCTGACAGCTCCCTCTGTAGGCATCTCCCATTCTCACACCAGTACTCCCTGATGTCACAGGTGGGTTCTCCCAGTATGAAGCTCACCAAGCCTTCCAGCCATGCCCTCATCAGAAATCCCCAGGAACCACTTGCTAGTCCTGCTGGGGCCCCTGGATCAAGGCCCTCTACCCAGATTCCCTTGACAAGGGGCCTTGCCCTGGGGCAACACAGGTGTGTAGCCTCTTTGCCACCAACACTGCTTGGTAACCAAATCCGGTGACCAGCACCTGTTCATCTGGCCCTTCATTTCCCACCTTGAATGTTAACCCTTAGTGCACTTTAATACCCACTCCCCACACTCCAGGGTTATGGCCATCCATGGCATCCCTGTTCCTTTCATCACCACCTGATGCTTCTTGGCACTTCCCAGGCTGGACCCTTGCTGCAGGAGCAACCATGCAGTAATCAACCTGAGAACAGCGGCCATTCCTTTTGTCTGAAATTCTAGGACAAAACACATCTATACCCCCTTGGGATAGGAGGGAGGGCTAGGAGTTAGGTGTTTGTTGGCCACACCTGTGAGGCCCGCCTACAGCAAGTGAAAATAGGAATGCATTTAAGGATGAATAGTTTTTTCTTATTTGTTTTTTTTTAGCGGGGTGGGGTGGGAGAGTTCTGCAAATAAACTCAGGGCCTGAGATCTTCCCTTGGGTTGCTGTTCCAAAGCTATTGCTATTCCACTTGAGCCACAGGACCAGTTCTCGCTTTTCTATATATGTGGTTCCAACGAATTGAAATCAAGTGTTTGTGCATTCTAGGCAAACACTCTACCAGTAGAGTCATTGACAGGAGCTTAGATCTTTAGGGATAACAGGCCCCTGTAACTTTTGCCATGCCTTGGGGAACCATGGATTTCAAATAAAAATTTCCTGAGTAGGATTGCAACCTAGAGCCAAAAGTCTGCTGCCTTTCCCAATGTTTTGAACCCATTTGATTACTAGGCCCTTCCTAGAGTCCCATAGATTAAAAAGTACTTCAATGTGTCTGGGAGACCTACGCACACACTTGAAGATATGAAGAGAACAAAACATTCTGTGTATGTGTGTGTCAGTGTTTTATGTGAAGATATATATATATATATATATATATATATATATATATATATATAAATTCTACACCACCACAGACAAGATAATATAATGTCATTCTTTGGGTAGTGGATGAAATTAGAGGGAATCAGGTTGAGTGAGATAAGTCAAAACCAAAGGTCTCTTGTAGCTTGTCTCTTTTCTTATGATTAGCTGAAGCTAATTTCCTGTACTATTGCAGTGTGATGGATGTAAAAGTGGAAGTAATCATTCTTAAAATAGAATGCTTAGCACTCCACCCAGACTGATTTTCCCTCCGTGGCTAGAGTGTGTTGTGATCTCGGATTGTTCCTTCCGGTATGGAAGAAAGCAGGCTGGGTTGATGGCACAAGTTCTTCAAAGCCTTTTTTATCCAGATAATTGTTGGAATTTGCCGGCTTACGTAAATATTTATGGATTTACTGATTAGGCCTGCACCAATATGAATGGAGTCATTGCCTTTTGTCTTCCTTACTTCCTAGAATGCTTCCTTCTTTCCATTCAAGGTAAACTCTAAACAGCACAGGCTAAGGCCTAGACATCGGCCTACTGGTAGAGTGCTTGGTGAGCATGCACAAACCCCCAGGTTCTATTCCTTCCTTTCCCATGTTCAACGAAAACCACAAGTTGTGCTCTCTTTCAAATGATATGGTTCTAGCCTTGACCAAAAAAAGCATATGAAGAATGCTCTGATTTCAAGCAAAAAGAATGGGTGGAGGAGAGAGGAACACACAAGCCAACCTCAAACTCTGCCGCATACCTGACTGATCAGAAGTTCCTTAAAAAATGACCAACCCCAAAAGTGACAACATACATCAAGGGATAAAGGACAGGCAAGAATTCTGTCCAATACACTCACACTTCTTGACCACCTAACAGCAGGTACCAACAGAAAAGAAAACTTACCCTTACCCCCAGGTTTTGGGAGGGAGTGGTAGGAATTCACTGTGGATTTTCCACACCTCTGTGCATAGTCTACAGCTGTTGAATCCAAAGTACCCAACCCCCCCCAAAGACCACCAGAATCCACTACCAATGCAAGCAACAAAGAGCCCTTCACTAGCAAGCTGGAGCTTGGTCCTCCGTGCCTTAGAAACCAGTGATGCTTGGACTCCCGAGTACAGAATAAGGACAGCTTTTATATACAGAATAAACATTTTTCCAGTTTTCACAGCCTTAGCCTCATGTTTTGGTTAATTTTTACATTGGAACACTCCTTCATTTCTTATCGGCTGTGATGTTCCGGTTTTTCACAGAAATTTAGGTCAGGATGGCCTTGCTAGCAGTGGAACACAACTGCAGTCCTAGAGATTACCTTTGAATGTCCTTGCTAGCTGTCTGAGTAAACAACTGATTGAGCATATTACAGTTCTCCTGAGAAGAAACAGTTGGTGGATTTCTCAGACTTGACCTCTGCAGAATGGAGGCTGCTTTAACAAGATGGAGTCAGTCTAGTTACATCTAGTTTGGCTACTTCTCCTCACAGCACGCAGTGACACCTGTGTCCAAACTCTAAAGTACGCTGGTCTTTCCAGTGACAAACTGTCCCTGAAACCAAGAAGCTAACAAAGTACTTTGCATTCCAGTCATCAGGCCCCAACACCACCAAGCACTAAGACCAAGGAAGACAATCCTGGAAGACAGCACTCACCTGCACTGATATGCATACCAGTCTCTAGTTCGCAATCCTGCTCAGGAAATTTTGACTGAAGTCCATGGTTAACAAAGACTGAAAAAGGTTTAGGGGCCGGTTGTCTCTACAGAACTAATCTCCCCTCTCAGACTCTACTGGTAGAGTGCTTGCCTAGGATGTACATACATGCACAAATTCTATTCTTTGGAACCACATACATAGAAGAGCTAGAAATGCTTCCCGTCTAAGTGGCAGAACAATTGCCATGGAACAACAACCCAAGGGAAGTAGTCAGGCCCCGAGTTTCAGTCTCAAGACTAAAAAAATAAAGAACAAAAAACTCTAAATGCATCCCCCCTCAAAAATTTTGTCTGGGTCTTTATGAATGCTCATGTCTTGGGCCTAACAAGTGTATCTTTCGGAGAGAAAGCAACACTGAATGGAAAGAAGGAGGAATGTCAGTAGGGAAGAAAGAAAAAAGGCAATGATTCCATTTGTATTGGTGCATTCCTAGTCGAGGACTCCATAAATATTTACCTATTGCGACAAAGCCAATACACATCTGGACAAAAAAAAACCCACTTGGAAGAACTGTCTGCCATCAACCCAGCTGGCTTTCTACCATACCAGAAGGAATGAGCCAGGAGCACAACACACTCTAGCCATACAGGGAGGAGTTGGGGAGGAGACAGGCCCAGACTCTAAGAGGCAGTGACACCAGTTCTCAAGACAAAGGCAAATGGACTCTTTTGGGATGATACTTAGTTTGAATATGGTAATAAAAGGATATATAACGTTCTTCTAACTTGCTTTTTTTGGTTTCTCTCAGTAATTGAGTGTGCTGTTAGGCTGATATTTTCACACTGAACAGATAATTTCTTATAATTACCAAATGTTCTTATCAACTTTTGAGAGTGTTGAGTGAACTTGCAATCCAGACAATCAGGAGGAAGACCATATTTCTTCATGTCTTTACTCCCTTCCAGGATTTAAAGGTGTCCTAGAGTTTCACACAAAAGGAATGACCGCTGTCCTCAGGTTGATTGTTGCATGGTTGCTCCCTCACCCGGGGTCCAGGCTAGGAAGTTCCAGCAAGCATCAAGTGGAATGCCATGGGTGGACAAAGCCCTGGAGTATGGGGAGTGGATATTAAAGTGAACTTAGTGATAGCATTCAAGGAGGAAATGAAGGGCCAGATGCACAGGTGCTGGTCACCGGGATTGTTGGTGGAGAAGACAAGAGGCCACACACCTGTGTTGCCCCAGGGCAAGGCCCCAGGGCAAGGGCTTCTTGGCGGATGGCCTTGACCCAGGGGCCCCAAGCGGACTAGCAAGTGGTGCCTGGGGGGTTGTGAGGAGGGCGTGGCTAGAAGGCCAGGCGAAGTGCAGGTTGGTAGACCCCGGGCTGGGAAGCCAGGATTGGCTGTTGCGAACCAGGGAGGAGCTTACAGGGGAAGCTATCGGGTGCAGCCTGAGCAGATATAAGGAGCGGAACTGGCCAGCTGGCTCTTTCTGGACGACGGCGCCTGGAGGATCAGGAGGGAGAGGAGTGCCTCGCAGCGACCGACCAGAAGGAGCAGTGCCAGAGCACGGTGAGTGAGTGATCCACGGGATCCAACCACGTGGGTGAGTGACCCGGGCCTCTGTGGGACGACTCGGCCGGGTGGGCATCGGGATGGAGGCACGGAAGTGGGTGATCGGGGCTGTGAGGCAGCTCCAGGAGCGCCTGGGCTCCAGCACCGACACGGAGGAGCTGCGAAAATCCTTGAGGCTGCTCTCGGTGCTGCCGATCACGCCCGAAATCCTGGCAGCCACGGGTGTCAGCAGGACAGTGGAGGGCTTGCGGACACAGCCACGGGTGTGCCTGGAGGCTCAGGTGCTGGTCCAGCGCTGGGAGACCTTGGCTGCACTGAGCCTCAAATCAGAGGTTCCGAGCAAGATCCCTGAGCAGGACGGCGCTCAGGACCCCACGAGGGAGGGTCTGGGGCAGAGAGATGGGAAGGGGGAGCCGGTCCAGGGGGAAGAGGAGCAGGAGGACGAAGACCAGAAGGAAGAGTACCAAGATGAGGAGGACCAGGAGGAGGAGCAGGAGCAGGAGGCAGAGCAGAACCGGGAGGAGATTTTGGAGTCATCCAGTGAGGACGTGATGTGTCAGAGCACCGGGGGTAATCCACTGGATCCTGGAGCTAAGGTGAGTGACACGAGAGTCCCTGAGGAGGTGGTGAGTGGGACGCAGACGGAGTGGGTTTCGGGAGCCTTGAGGCAGCTCCAGCAGCACCTGAGCTCTAGAAAAGATGGGGAGGGAGTGCGACAGTCCTTGAGGCTGCTGTCAGTGCTGCCTATCACCCCAGAAATGCTGGCAGCCACGGGTGTGAGAAGCACAGTGGAGGGCTTCTGCAAACACCCGCTGGTGGGCACTTTGGCCCAGGAGCTGGCCATGCGCTGGGAGACGTTGGTTCTCCTGGGCCGCAATTCGAAGCAAATGGCCGAGCTTCTGCTGGGCCAAGCCCCTGGACAACCAGGGAATCCAGAGGCCAGAGCAGAGGAGGAAGAGGAGCAGGGGGGGGAGCAATGGAAGGAGAAGGTTGTGGCCCCTTTTCAGGAGAGGTGGGCGAGTGACCTGGTGGATCCAGGAAGCCAGGTGAGGGGCCCCTGCGTCTCGGCAGCTGTGGTCGGGGGTGGACACGGGACGCAAACCCTGTCGGTGTGCGGAGCTGAAGGGAAGCTCCAGCGGCTCCCGGCTTCCTGCCCCAATGCAGACCAGGTGCGCATAGCCTTGCGTCTGCTGTCTGTTTTGCCTGTCACGCCTGAGATGCTGGCTGCCTCGGGAATCAGAAGAAAGGTGAAGGGTTTCCGGAAACACCCGCAGGCTGGCTGTCTGGCCAAGGAACTGGCCAAACGCTGGAAGACCTTGGCTCTGCTGAGCCGCAACCCAGCTCTTCTTCCCGCGCTTCTGGGTTGGGTGCCTGAGCCAGACAGGGCTCAAGAGCCCACGGGGAATCCTCTGGACCAGGGGATGCGGGAACAGGAGACGAGAGAGCAGGAGGAGGAGTTGGATCAGGAAGGGAAGCAGAAGTGGGAGGAGGTAGTGGAGACATCCACTGAGGATGTGTTCTGTCTGAACACAGAGCAGGACCCCCTGGATCCCGAAACCCAAGTGAGTAGTGCAAGGGTCCCTGACGAGGTGGCCATCGGCGTTCAGACAGAGTGGGTGTGGGGAGCCTTGAGGCAGCTCCAGGAACGCTTGGCATGCAGCACCCACGGGGAGGGTGTGTGCCAATCCTTGAGGCTGCTCTCGGTGCTGCCGATCACAGCCGACATGCTGGCCATCACGGGTGTGAGAAGCACAGTGCGGGGCTTCCGGAAACACTCGCAGGTGGGCACTTTGGCCCAGGAGCTAGCCATGCGCTGGGAGACCTTGGTTCTCCTGAGCCGCCACCCAGCGCTTGTGTCAGCACTTCTCCTGCACAGGCTCCCTGAGCAGCTAGGGTCTCCAGAGCTCAGAAGGGAAGGCCTGGGACTGGGAGAGAGGGAGGGGGAGACATGGAAGGAGACAACTGTGGCTCCTTTTTGTCAGAGCAGGGAGGGTGGCCTGATGGATCCTGGAAGCCAGGTGATTGGCCGGTGCGTCTCTGCCGATGTGGTGGTTGGTGGCCATAGGTCGCAGCTGGAATGGGTGTGGGGAGCTGTGCGGCAGCTCCAGGAGCGCCTTGCCTCCAGCAGCGACGCGGCAGAGCTGAGCCAGGCCTTGAGTCTACTGTCGGTCCTGCCTGTCACGCCTGAGATGCTGGCTGCCACGGAGCTCAGAAGGACAGCCAAGGCTTTCCGCAAGCACCCGGTGGTGGGCTGTTTGGCCAAGGAAGTGGCCAAGCGCTGGAAAACCTTGGCTCTCTTGGGCCGCAACCCAGCGCTCATGGCAGAGCTGCTGGGCCAGGTCCCTGAGCACGCCGGTGCTCAGGAGCCCAGCAAGGCTTCAGTGGGGCCGGTGGAGTTGGGGCTGGCACGGAAGGAGAAGTTTTTAGAGTTGAGTGCAGGTGGAGGCTCCTGGGGAAAAGGCGGGGTTCCGGGGCGCCAAGGCCACAGCTGCGGGCCAGCTCAACCATGGCCCCAGGGGCCGTGTGAGGTCCAGTGGGCTGGCAAGCTGTCTGCCAACATTTGTCCAGGCAGTGGACAGGAGAAGCGTCCACGAATGTCCCCAGCATCCCCTGGGGTCAGCAACGGAGGGCGTCCTTGGTCCTCGGAAGGCCGCAGAATCCCACAGGTGGCCGACTCCACGGGTAGCGAGGGCTTGCTGAGCAGTCGGTGCCCGGTTGCCCTGAAGATGCCAATGAACTCACTCCCCAAGCCCGGTTTCCTGTCCCCTGTTCCTGCCCGGCGGGTCCACTCTCTCATGCCACCCAGGGCCCCAGTGGCTCGCAGGCAACCCCAAGTTGTCAGGCCAGCACCCTATGCCAAGCCCATCGCAACTACCCAGCAGCCCGGTGGAGGTAGCGATGGCCCGAAGACCCTGGGGCCCGGTGGCACGGAGCGGCTGTGGCAACTGCGCTGTGCCCGAAAATTCAAGGGTGCAGAGCCGGGACCTGGCGAGTCCTGGCGCCAGCTGTTCCTGCGACTCTGCGGAAACTCAGAGCAGCGCCTGCCAGCGGCCATCCCTGGGTCTCCGGCTGTCCAGGCCCACAGGAGCCAAGGTGGACAGCGCAGGGGCTCCAACACCCACCCACCGAAAAGGCCCCAAGCCAGGCCCCCGGTTGCGGGGTCAGGATCGCAGGAGCAACCACGTCCCAGGTAGTCCAGCCACTCCGGCCCTGGCCCGCACCGGGAACTGGCAGGGACCTGCTGGCCTGATGGGCGCCAATTCCAGCTCTGCTCACACTGAAGCAAGAGGAGCAGGAGGAGGGTAGCAAGCTTCTGGGGGCACTGGGGCAGGTGCTGTGGGCCGCGAGAGATTTCATCCCACAGGCATGAGGGCAGCCTGGGCCCCCTCGGGCTCCATCACAACTGCTCCTACGCCCTCGGTCCACACCAACAAAGCAGCTGTCAAGAGAACTGCCCAGCTCATGGCCAAGTTCATTGGCCCTTACATCCATGGCAAGCACAGCTTGCCTGGCCACTAATCTCGGGAGGCCTGGACATCAGGGGCCTGGGCAAAGGACCTTGCCCTTCGGCTCTCCTAGGCTACTGCTGGGGTCACCGCCTCTCAATGGGCCAGTACTTCACTTACAATCACACCCTTACACCTCCTAGCTCCTCCTCCCTCCCTAATGTTCACCTAGCACACCTGCAAGCAACGTGTCCTCAGACACACATATCCCACTGCCATTGGCTTTCGTGTCCTACCTACATCCATAAGGAGAATACTCAGGGAAGGAGGAGAATGTCTGTTCAAATCCAGAGCACAGGTGTGTGGGGCTTCTCCATCAATGCAAACACGTGCCCCAAGAGTGCACACATTGAGCAGACAAGATGTATTTAGGGCAAAAGTGATCAAGACAGTAGAAACCTAACACATAACTTTTCTATACCAACACATAACTGATCAAGGACAGAATCACAGGGAATTTCAAATCACAGACAATGCCCGTATGCACCAGAAAACTTACACAATCACAGAGAGAGAGAGAGAGAGAGAGAGAGAGAGAGAGAGAGAGAGAGAGAGAGAGAGAGAGAGAGAGAGAGGGAGGGAGAGAGAGAGGGAGAGAGAGAGAGAGAGAGAGAGAGAGAGAGAGAGAGAGAGAGAGAGAGAGAGAGAGAGAGAGGGAATATTTTTGCAATCTTTCTCTCACTTACAATGTGTGTAGCTTTCTTAGAATGAATGAAGTGTTGACCACTCTGAAGGACTCTGGGAAGGGCAAAGAAATCAAATGGGTTCAAAACATTTGGGATGATACTAGACTTTTGCCTCTAGTTTGCAATCCTACTCAGAAAATTTTAGCTTTATATCCGTGGCTACCCAAAACAGGATAAAAGGAACAGGGCCTGATATCTCTACACAACTAAGCTCCTCTCAAGGACTCTACTGGAAAGATTGCTTACCTAGGATGCACAAACACTTGAATTCTATTCCTTGAAACCTCATACATAGAAAAGCTAGAATTGGTCCTGTGGCTTAAGCAGTATAGCAATAGCATTGGAACAGCAACCCAAGGGGAGTTCTCAAGCCCTTAGTTCTAGTCTCAGGACTGTGGAACGAGAAAACAATGGATTAGCCTTCCCAAATCCAAAACTCATTTTGCTTGCTGTTGAATGGCCCCACAGGTGTGGGAAACAGACACCTACAGCCTCTGCTTCTGTCCCATCACCTGGAGGTAATGGTGCATTTTGTCTTGGGTTTTACCTTCTGTTAAGTGGAAAGGAAGTGTGGGTGGATGGAGCACAGTTTTTCACTGTACTTCATCCCCTGATATGTGTTGGCATTTTCTTTGTTGGTAATTGTTTTTATCGAATCTCTAATCAATCAGGATGCCACACACTTTATGGTGCTCCTGGGATTTTTTTATTCGTTTGTTTTTGTGTTTTTGTTGTGTTTTTATTTATCAAGCCTGAGGCTTAAACTCAGTGCCTGACCACTTTCCTTGAAATTCTTCTTCTCCGGGCTAGGACAACCATTTGAGAACATGCTTCACTTCCTACTTTTTTTTGGTATGTGGAACCAAAGACTATTACTCGGATCTTCATGTATGCTAGTCAAACATACTTCCACTGGGCCAAAATTTGGCCCTAGTCTGTGCTTTTTAGAGTCTCTTTCTGAGAGAAAGTGTAGTGTTGAGGGGATGAAATAAGGAAGGAATGAAGGAAAGAAGTAAGAAAGGAAGGAAGACAAAAGGCCATTACCTCCAGTTGCGTTGGTGCAGTACTAATCATTCTGTTCTAATAATGATTACTTCCACTTTTACATCCATCACACTGCAATATAACAGGAAATCAGCTTCATCTAATTATAAAACAAGAGACCAGCTACAAGAGACCTGCTTCTAGGGACTGAGCTAAAGAAAATGAATTTTTACCAAGTCAAAACAGTTAAGCTCCAGAGTCTTCTAATCTCATGCCTTCTATCCACAAGCAATGATTCCAATGAAAACATAGCCGAAATAGTTTAGTTTAAACACTGAAAATTATATTACTATAGCTCATTTGGGGATGCTATTCGCTGCTGATTTACCCTGTTGCACCATCTATGATAGTTTAGGCACAGCATACACAATTGTCCTAGGATCCTCTGGTACTGAGTTGACAAGCTTCAGCTTAGACATTTGTGCACTCTGTGCCTTCAGGTCAGAATTCTATCAGAGATATAATTCAATCATTGAAAATGAGGGAAATTCCCCTGGGCCTGGACTACTCTGATTATCCTAACTTTCCTCGGTCTTCATTTCCTTAGAATGTTTTTTCTGGTTACAATTAGATGCTCATTTTTATATGTGTTATATATGTGTATATGGAATACACAAACATACATTTATAGGTATGTATTTATATATATATATATATATACATATATACATATATATACAGAGAGAGACACCACCACTCACATTCACACACACAGACACACGCACACCCATATAACATATGCCCTCAACTACTGAGGGGCATCTGGGTTAGCTCCATGTCTTAGCTATGATAAGTAATTCTGCAATGAATATGGTGTTGCTGAAAAATTTCATATGTGTTTGCTTTTAGTAACTTGGTAAATGCCCAAGAGTTAGTTTGCAAGACTGTATAGAAACTTCTTAATTAGTCTTTCAGGGACCTCCATATTGCTTCTGATATTGTTTGAAACATACACACATATGTGTGGCTTCTCAATATTTCCACACAGAGACCCCAATTGTGAGTCACTGCTGTTGTGCTGTTTTGATCTTATATCATCCTATTAAGGCTACTAAGCACCTGTTGTTCCTTTGTTCTTGACTTATCTCACGCAACCTGATTCCCTCTTATTTCATCCACTACCCAGTTAATGCCATTATTTTATCTTGTCTATAGCTGTGTAGAATTCCTTTGTGTGTGTATATGTAGAGATGTAGATAGATGGATAGATAGATAGATAGATAGATATAATCACACACACACAGAATATTTTGTTCTACTTCTATCTTCAACTCTGTGTGTATCTCTCCCAGATTCAATAAAGTACTGACTAATCCGTGGGACTCTGGGAAGGGCCAAGATCAAATGGGTTCAAGACATTGGGAAAGGCAGCAGATTTTTGGCTCTAGGTTGCAATCATTCTCAGGAACTTTTGATATGAAATCCATGGTTCCTCAAAGTCGCGCAAAAGTTACAGGGCCCTATTAACCCCAGAGATCTAAGCTCCTGTCAATCACTCTACTGGTTGAGTGCTTGCCTAGGATTCACAAACACTTGAATTCCATTCTTTGCAACCACATACATAGAAAAGCTAAAATTGGTCCTTTGACTCAGTGGTATACCAACAGCTTTGGAAAAACAACCAAAGGGGAGTTCTCAGGCCCTGAGGTTAGGTCACAGGACTGCCAAAAAAAAAGAACTAATCATCCTTAAATAAATTCCTCATTTCACTTGCTGTAGGATGGCCCCACAGGTGTCAGCAACAAACAACTACCTCTTACCCCTCCGTCTTATCCCCAGGGGGATATGGGTGTGTTTTGTCTTGGTTTTGTACCTTCTGTAAGGTTGAAAGGAAGTGTGGGCTTATGGAGCATAATCCTCACTGTCCTTCATTACCTGATGTGTATTGACACTTTCTGAATTGGTAAGTATTTAGCGAATCTCTGATCCATCATTTCTGTCCAGAATTTAGGGTGGTCTGTGTTTTTTTTTGAGACCATGGAGGCTGAAACTGAGTACCTACCACTTTCTCTGAGCTTCTTCTTTTCCAGGCTAGAACTATCACTTGTGCCCCTGCACCACTTCCTGCTTTTTCTTAGTATGTGAAACCAAAGAATAGTACCTGTGTCTTCATGTATGCTAGTCAAGCACACTTCCACCCTGCCAAACTCTTGTGACTACCCTGTGCTTTTTAAAGAGTCTCTCTCTGAGAGAAACAAGGGGTGTGGAAGGAGGAAGACAAAAGTCCTCTGCTGCTATTTTGTTGATGCATAATATTCTAATGATTATTTCACCATCTACTTCCATCACACTGCAACAGAACAGGAAAGAATTCATGGCATAATTTCTTAGTTTTTGTTCTTCTTTAATAAATATTTTTATTAACATTGATTTTTACATCGTATTTCAAATGTCATTTTAATTAACAAATATTCGATAAGGGATTCTCTATATACAATCACTCCCACATAGATTTTAAAATATAATTAAAATTAAGCTGAAGGTTTGTTTGTATGTCATAGGTCCATATCAATCTATACAATACAACATTTTTTCTAGAGTGTATATCCCATCCTATATTATCTATTGTCTATGGAGTTACATTTATGTCAAGTATACCATGTCCATAATATTGGTTACACAAATATTGAGTTATCCGTCTTGAACTGTTTGGATTTAATATCCACATATTAAGGATACCAACAGCCTTTTATTCTTTTGGTCTTCACTTATCTCACTCAACCTGAGTAGCTCCAATTTCATCCATTATCCAGTGAATGTTATTGATTTATATTATCTGTTGGCTATGTAGATTTAAATTGTATCTATCTACCACATTTTTATTATCCATTCCTCTGTGGCAGGGCGTCTGGGTTGTTTCCACCGCTTGGCTATTGTGAACAATGCAGAGATGAGCATGGCTGAACAGGTGTCCTTATCATATCCCAGGATATTCAGCTGTGAATCCATCTGGCCTGGGGCTTTCTTGGTTGGGAGGTCTCATTCCCATTTCTTTTCAGTACCTGAAATAGGTTCAGTGTGGGTATGTTAATATTGGCTAGAAATTCATCCATCTCTTCTACATTCTCAAGTTTGTTGGCAGAAAGTTTTAAAAAGTATTCCCTTAGGATGCTCTGGATATTGGTAATTTGTGCCTTATTTCCATTCTCATCTGTGATTTTGTTTATTTGCTTGTGTTCTCTTATTGTTTTGGTTAGGTTTCCTGAGGGTCTGTCAATATTCTTAATATTTTCTAAGAATCAATTCGTTGCTTTGTTGATATTCCGTCAATGGAGAAGAAGCATCACATGTTCTTTTCTGGTCTCCTCTTCCGTTAATATTAGAAAATCCTTGGACCCAGTGTGACTGATTGTGATCTCTAGATGCCATGGCAATAGTAATCAACCTGTGCTTTCAGCACTGCTGTGGGCTGACTGCATTTTAGGAGCTTGATACCTGTTTGTCTTCCAAGAAATATTTTGTCCATCAGGAGGTGTCTGTCACTCTACTCAGATCAATTCCTGAAAGGAAAGCTTGATTTCACAACAAGTTTTGACCCAGTAAGTAGTGGTGATGACTGAATAGACCCACAGGGAACCAACGAAATCGTGGAGAGGACAGGAATCAAGGATAGACTACCAGGGTGTTTTATTTTCTGAGTCATGAGGCTTGAACTCATCCTGAACGCTGTCCCTGAGCACTTCAGCTCAAGGCTACTTCCCCTCTCTTGAGCCAAGCCCCACTTCCCATTTTGTAGAGGTTAGTTGGAGATAAGAGTCTCAGGTCCTTTAGTGCCCTGGTTGGCTTTGAACCTTGATCCTTAGATTTGAGTCTCCTGAATATCTAAGTTTACAGGCGTGAACCACCCAGACCAGCGATAATCATTTTTATTCATCATTTAGCTTGGTGAAGGAAAAACTTCATGTACATTTCAGGCCCATAGTCTGGAAATTGTATATTTCAGGTTGCACTGGAAGTTCCCAAATTCACACTCAATGATTTTCTTTCCATCAAGAGAAATTCTCCTAGACCTTGAGCATTTTCCTTGAGCATAGAATTAATAAAATAAGTTCATGTGAATTTCTCTTAATTCGGTATTTATTATTATCCTTTCTTCCTTCTTCTTTTGTTTTCTTTCTGTCAGTACTATGCCTTAATTCAAAGCTTGGATTCTATCCCTGAGTTTTTGTGCACAGGGGAGCACTCCATCACTTCAACCACATCTCCAGCTCTGGGTGTTTTACTGGTTAGTTAAATTTCAGTATCTCAAACTCCCCCACACACACATATTTGAACACAGATAAATGTCAGATGTTTGGCTTAAGGCAGGGAAGAATTACAGCAGGGATGGGTGGGCAAAATGCAGTCCGGATCCTCCAGAGGCCAACGTCCAGAATGAGCCAGCTGGCCAATTCCCCTCCTCATATTCTGCTCTAGCTTCCCCACCATTCTCTGACAGCTCCCCCTATATGCTCCTCCCTCCCTCACACCAGCCAATCCCTGGCTGCCCGTCTAAGGGTTTCCCAAAGTGCACTTTCCCTAGCCTTCCAGCCACACCCTCCTCTCAACTGCCCAGGCACCACATGCTAATCCTCTTGGGGCACCTTTGTAGAGGCCATCCAACCAGAGTTTCTTGCCATTGGCCATGCCCTGGAGCAACACAGTTGTGTGCCCTCTTGTCTTCTCCACTAATACTGCTTGATAATCAATCCTGGTGACCAGCACCTGTGCATCTGGCCTTTCATTTCCCTCCTTGAATGCTATCACTAAGTGCATATTAATATCCAATCCCCACACTGCAGGGCTTTGGCCATCCATGCCACCCCAGGGCCCTTCATCACCACCTGGTGCTTGTTGGCACTGCACAGGCTGGACCCTTGCTGAGGGAGCAACTATGCAACAATTATCCTGAGGGCAGCGGCCATTCCTTTTGTTTGAAATTATAGAACAGCTTTGAAATCTGAAAGAGAAAATAAGCATGAAGTAAGTATGGTCTTCCTATATCAGTGTCCTGAATATCTGGATTGCAAGTTCACTCAGTACTCTTGAAACTTGAGAAGAAAATTAGGTATGATAAGAAAACAGGATTATCAGTTTGTTGTGAAAATATTGGCCTAATAGCACACTCAATTACTAGGAGAAGACCAAGAAATGTGGAAGCATTATATGGGTACTTTCATTACCATATTCAGGCTAAGAAACTTTCACAAAAAGTGCATTCGCCTTTTTCCTGAGAACTGGTGTCTCTGCCTCTTGGAGTCTGGGCCTGTCGCCTCCCCAACTCCTTCCTACATGGCTAGAATATGTTGTGATCTTGGCTTGTTCCTCCTGGTATGGTAGAAAACAAGCTGGGTTGAGGGCACACAGTTCTTTAAAGTCGTTTTTATCCAGATAATTGTTGCCAATTGGCGTCTTAGGTAAATATTTATGGAATTCCTAAGTCGGCCTGCACCAGTACAAATGGAGTCATTGCCTTTGTCTTCCTTCCTTCCTTGAATGCCTCCTTGTTTCCATTCAATTTTGCTTTTGCCCTGAAAGATATACTTTAAACACAACAGGCTAAAGCAGAGACATTGTCCTACTGGTAGGGCGTTTGGTGAACCTGCACAAAGCCCCGGGCTCTATTCCTTGGCTCCCCATACTCAAAGAAAACCAGAAGTGGTACTCTCCTTCAAGTGATAAAGCACTAGCCTTGACCAAAAAAAAGCTTAGGGAGAGTGCTCAGACGCTGACTTCAAGCAACATGAATGAAATCTCGTCTCTGTGTCTCCTTGGTTCTGCTGTCATTTGTCGCCAGATTCTTGGAAGGACAGCTGCATGAGTGGATGGCATTACAGATGACCCATTTCAAGGAAGTGGAAATCACAAATTTCTTCTGTGACCCTTTTTAAGTCCTGGATATTTCCTGTAAAGACACACTCACAAATGCTTATCTTCAAATATATTATTGCTGCCATATATGGATTTCCTCCAATCTTTGGAATCCTTTTCTCTTACTATAGAATTATTTCTTTGGTGCTGAGAATTCCATCATCAGGAGGGAAGTACAAAACTCTCCTCAAGCACTCTCCTGGTAGAGGCTTGCCCAAGATGCACAGACACACAAAATCCATTCCTTGGGAGTACATACACAGAAAAGTTAGAAATAGAGCTCTGCCTCAAGTGGTAGAGCAATAGGCTTTGAACAACAACTCAAGGAAATTTCTCAGGCCCTTATTTCCAGTATCAAGACTGCCAAAGAAAAAGAATTAAAAAGTCCCTAAATGCGACCCCCCCATCAACAATTTTGTGTGGGTCTGTATGAATTCTCACCCTGCACTCTATCAGTAGACCAATATTTTGGGCCTGGCCTCTGTTCTTAATATCTTCATAATCTGAGAAGGACTAGCTTCTAAACGAGTAGTTAAATCAGTAGAACTTACAGCTACTAATGTAGAAAGAATCCATGTGTGTCCCCCACCTTTTCACACATTTGAAGAGCCTGTCTTCATTAAATTATCTTAAATAAGAAAGGAAGGAATTGAACCCCCTAAAACTAGTTTCACGCCAGCTAAATGCAACCTATATGTCTTTCTCTATTAGATACTAGTAAAATTATTACATAACTTTGTCGAAGTTGAAGTACAGGTTAATTCCCTGTGTATCTTTATGGCATACCCAATACAACTAGGACTTCCAGATGCTACTTCACCTATCATAGAGGAGATAACTGATTTTCACGATCATACTCTCATAATCGTATTTCTTATTAGTACATTAGTCTTGTATGTTATCTCCCTTATATTAACTACAAAGCTAACACATACCAGGACAATAGATGCCCAAGAAGTAGAAACAATCTGAACAGTATTACCCGCCATTATTCTAATTATAATTGCATTATCTTCATTACGTATCCTATATATATTAGATGAGATTAATGACCCCTATTTAACTGTAAAAACTATAGGACATCAGTGGTATTGGAGTTATGAATATACCGATTATGAAGATTTAATATATGACTCATATATAATTGCTACCTCGGACTTGAAGCCGGGAGATTTATGATTACTAGAAGTAGATAACCGGGTAGTTCTACTAATAGAATTACCTATTCGAATATTAATCTCATCAGAAGATGTGCTTCACTTGTGAGCAGTAGCATCACTTGGCTTAAAAACTGATGCGACCCCAGGGCGGCTCAACCAAGCTACCTTAACTTCTTCACGACCAGGACTATTTTATGGTCAATGTTCAGAAATCTGTGATTCAAATCACAGCTTTATGCCTATTGTCCTAGAAATAATACCTCTAAAATATTTTGAGTCGTGAGCATCAAATATGTCATAGTCACCACTATGAAGCTAAAATTAGTGTTAACCTTTTAAGTTAAAGATGAGGTTATTATTAATCCCATAGTGATATGCCTCAACTAGATACTTCCCCTTGATTCATTACTATTTTAGGAACTATAATTACTCTATTTATCACTTTTTCAGATAAAAATTTTAAAAAATTACTTCTATAATAACCCATCTATTAAATCTTTAGGATCAACAAAATCCAAAACCCCTCGAGATACAAAATGAATGAAAATCTATTTGCCTCTTTCGCTACCCTTACACTAATAGGATTACCATTAGCTATCTTTATTATTATATGACCAACATTATTTTATTCCTCAACAAACCGACTAATTTCTAATCGCTTATCTACCCTACAAACATAATTAATAAAATAATTACAAAACAAATAATGTTAATGCACAACCCAAAAGGATACTTTTGAGTCTTTATACTAATTGGTCATATTATGTTTATTGGATCAACTAACCTTTTAGGCCTATTGCCTCACTCTTTTACTCCAACAACACAGTTATCAATAAACATGACTATAGCTATCCCATTATGAGCTGGTACTGTGATTTTAGGCTTTCGTTACAAAACAAAAATATCTTTAGCTCATTTCTTGCCCCAAGGTACACCTATTCTACTAATCCCTATGTTAATTATTATTGAGACTATTAGTCTATTTATTCAACCAATAGTCCTTGCAGTTCGACTCACAGCTAATATTACCGCAGGACATCTATTAATTCATTTAATTGGAGGTGCATCACTAGCAATCTATTCTATTTCATCACTTGGATCCATAGTAACTTTTATTATCTTAATCCTATTGACAATTCTTGAATTTGCAGTAGCAATAATTCAAGTGTATGTTTTCACACTTCTAGTAAGCCTTTAGCTACATGATAATATGTAATGACACACCAGTCCCACGCTTTTCATATAGTAAACCCCAGCCCTTGACCATTAACAGGAGCAATATCAGCTCTTTTATTAACATCTAGCCTAGAAATATGATTCCATTTTAATTCCTATACTTTACTAATTATTGGACTAACTATTAATACTTTAACAATATACCAATGGTGATGAGACATTATTTGAGAAGGGATATATCAAGGTCATGACACACCTGTAGTACAAAAAGGCTTAGTTATGGAATAGTTTTATTCATTATTTCAGAAGTATTCTTTTTTGCAGTTTTTTCTGAGCTTTTTACCATTCTAGCTTAGCACCAACACCTGAACTGGGGGGGGGTGCTGGCCACCTACAGGTATTATTACACTAAATCCTTTAGATGTTCCTCTATTAAATACATCTGTACTACTAGCATCAGGAGTGTCAATTACATGAGCTCATCATAGCCTTATAGAAGGTAACCAAAATAATATAATTCAAGCACTAACTATTACAATCGCATTAGGACTTTACTTTACCATTCTGCAAGGATCAGAATATTTAGAAACTTCTTTTACCATTGATGACGGTATACATGGATCCACTTTTTTTTTTTATAGCTACAGGCTTCCACGGACTACACGTTATAATTGGAACTACCTTCTTGTTTGTATGCTTATTACGTGAACTCAAATACCATTTTACATCAACTCACCATTTGGATTTGAGGCTGCTGCTTGATACTGACACTTTGTGGATGTAGTCTGACTGTTCCTGTATGTATCAATCTATTGATGAGGATCCTACTTTTTTAGTATATAAGTACATTTGACTTCCAATCAAATGGATTTGGTTATTAACCCAAAAAAAAGTAATTAACTTAGCGATATCCTTAACATTAAATTTTAGCCTCTCAATAGACTTAACCATAATTGCTTTCTGAATTCCACAAATAAACATTTACTCAGAGAAAGTACACCCATATGAATGTGGGTTTGATTCTATAAATTCTGCACATCTTTCTTTCTCTATGAAATTTTTTTAGTAGCTATCACTTTCCTCCTTTTCGATCTAGAAATTGCCTTACCACTACCGCTTCCTTGAGCTTCTCAATATCAAAACACTCAATCAATAACAATCCTATCACTAGTATTAATTACTATTCTAGCCCTAGGGTTAGCATATGAATGAAGTAACAAAGGCCTAGAGTGAGATGAATAATGGTAGTTAGTTTAACAAAAATGACTGATTTCGACTCATTAGATTATGATTTAATTCATAACCATCATATGACCCCCACAATATTAAACCTTTACCTAGTATTCTTTATCTCTTTAATCGGAATAATAATTTTCTGATCCCATCTAATATCCTCTCTTCTATGTTTAGAAGGAATAATATTATCCTTATACCTTATAATAAGTGTATCTATGGCAATAAACCACCACATTTATTCATTTATATTTCCAATTATTTTATTAGTTCTAGGAGCATGTGAAGCAGTAACTGGTCTCTCCCTACTAGTTAAAAGCTCCACAAGCTATGTATCAGATTATGTACAAAACTTAAACCCACTACAATGCTAAAGATCATTTTCCCACTAATTATAATTATTCCAATAACCTGATTATCTAACAAGATAATCTGAATCTATTCAACAACCCATAGCTTTATGATCTCCTAAGCCTCTATTATTAATCTTGTCTCCCCATATTCTAGCGTACACTTCTCCATCTTGTTTTTTTTCTGACCTTCTATCCATACCTCTACTAATTCTCACTTCTTGATTAACATCCCTAATACTTATAGCAAGTCAAAACCACTTAGCCAAAGAATCCCCATTATGAAAAAAGACATATATCTCACTTTTAATTATTCTACAAAGACTGCTGATCATGACTTTCTCAGCTACAGAGCTGATCCTATTTTATATCCTATTTGAAGCTACCTTAATTCCAACCATAAGTATTATTACACGATGAGGGAATCAGACAAAACGACTAAAAGCAGGCTCATACTTTTTATTCTACACTCTACTGGGCTCTATTCCACTCTTAATTTGCTCTAATTTACCTATACAAATCTACAGGAACCTTAAACATATGTTCACTACAACATATACCTAAAATTGATATACCCACATGAACAAACAATGTACTGTGACTAGCATGTATAATAGCATTCATAGTAAAAATACCATTATATGGTCCAAATTTGTGACTCCCTAAACCCCATGTTGAAGCCCCAATTGCAGGTTCTATAGTACTTGCTGCAATTCTTCTAAAATTAGATAGCTATGGAATAATACGAATATCATTATTTATCAAGCCAAACTCAGAAAAGATTATCTCTCCATTTATCTTATTATCTCTTTGAGGTATACTAATAACTAGCTCAGTTTGCCTAGGCAAACAGACCTTAAATCACTAATTGCTTACTCATCAGTTAGCCACATAGCTTTAGTTATCCTAGCTATTATAATCCAAACCCCCTGAAGTTATATAGATGCCACAGCTATAATAGTCTCTCATGGGCTAACATCATCAGCCTTATTCTGCTTAGCCAACAGTAATTACGAACGAGTTCATAGCTGAACAATACTATTAACATGAGGCCTACAATCAATTCTACCCCTAATAGCTATATGATGATTTTTAATCTCATTAACCAATCTAGCCTTACCCCCAACCATTAACTTAATTGGAGAACTGTTTATTATTATTTCAACTTTTAAATGAGCCACTACAACCATTCTATTAACAGGATTAAATATACTAATTACAGCAGCTTATACATTATATATACTAATCTCAACTCAACGAGGAAAACTTCCAACTCATCCTCTAAACTTAAAGCCTACCCACACTCGAGAACACTCCCTAATTTTATTACATTTACTCCCTATTGCTCTATTAACACTAAAACCATAACTAATTTTGGGCCCTCATTTTGTAATTATAGTTTATAAAAACACTAGATTGTGAATCTAGAGATAAAGATTAAACCCTTTCAGTTACCCGAAAAAGTAATTGCTAAGAACTGCTAATTCTTATGCCTCATATATAAAAATATGGCTTTTTTACTTTTATAGGATAAATAGTAATCCGTTGGTTTTAGGAACCAAAAAATTGGTGCAACTCCAAACAAAAGTAATACATCTAATAATTTTCTCTTTCATGTCTATTCTTATTATTCTTTTAAAACCATTAATATCAAATACCATGTATAATAAAAACTTAAGTACTCATAATATATTAACTGTAAAATGGGCATTTATCATAAGCATTATTCCAATAATCATTTACTTGAATCTTAATAAAGAGATTATTATTTTAAACTGACACTGGATTACGATTCATACTATTAACATCACAATAAGCTTTAAATTAGACTTCTACTCAATTATATTTATACCTGTAGCCTTATATGTCTCATGATCAATCATAGAATTCTTATCTTGATATATAAAACACGATCCCTATCTTAATTGATTCATATGCTACCTTAGTCTATTTCTAATCGCTATGCTGATTCTAGTAACCGCAAACAACATGTTCCAGTTATTTATCAGATGGGAGGGAGTAGGGATTATATCCTTTTTACTCATTGGGTGATGATATGGAGAACAGATGCAAATACAGCAGCCTTACAAGCTATTATCTATAATCATATCGGAGATGTAGGACTCGTAGTTGCTATAGCATGATTTTACAAAAATTTTAACTCTTGAGAATTTCAACAAATTCTTTCTTTAAAATTGACATCAAATCTACCCTTAATAGGATTAATTCTTGCTGCTATTGGAAAATCGGCTCAATTTGGAATACATCCTTGACTACTGGCTGCTATAGATGGACCCACTCCTGTATCAGCATTATTACACTCAAGCACTCTAGTTGTAGCAGGAATTTTCTTACTAATTCGATTGCATCTCTTATTATCTAAAAACCCCATAATACTATCAAGTATAATATGTATTGGAGCAATAACAACCTTATTTACAGCTATCTGTGCACTCACACAAAACGATATTAAAAAAATTATCGCTTTTTCAACCTCCAATCAATTAGGCTTAATAATAGTAACATTAGGAATTAATCAACACTATCTAGCATTCTTTCATATTTGTACCCATGCCTTTTTTAAAGCAATATTATTTATATGCGCTGGGTCCATTATCCATAATCTTAACGATGAGCAAGATATTCGCAAAATAGGAAGTATCTCTAAATCAATACCTATTACTTTTTCAGCTATAATAATCCGAAATCTAGCCCTTACAGGAATACCTTTTCTATCTGGCTTCTACTCTAAGGACCTAATCTTTGAATCAATAAATACTTCTTATGTCAACTCATGAGCCCTAACAACAACACTAATTGCCACATCATTAACAGCAGCTTACAGTACACGACTAGTTTACTTTGTCCTATCCAACCCACCACGATCAATAACTATAGTATATAGAAATGAAAATAATAAAGAACTCACCTTTCCAATCCAACGTTTATTATTAGGAAGTATATTTGCAGGTTTTATCATATCAAGTTATATTCCACCAATAAATACACAAAATATGACTATACCTATTATAATTAAATTAACAGCTATATTAGTAACAATTATAGGAGCCATAGTAGCCACAGAACTTAATTTAATGACTCAATATATAAAAGTATACCCTAACAACTATAAATTTAATTTCTCAATCATCTTAGGTTATTTTCCACTGATTATGCATCAACTCCTAATAATAAAAACACTAAAATTTAATAAAAAATTGCAACTTCATTGTTGGATTACATGTGACTTGAAAAAGTGTTACCTAAAAATATTGAATTTACACAGAGTATGGTATCTCCAATAACTTCAAATCTGAAGGGGCTAGTTAAAATTATATTTTATATCTTTCATATTATCTATAATTATCTTAATGATATTGATTGTCTAGCCCCACGAGTAATTTCAATAATAATAAAAACTCCTACAAGCGGGGATCAGGCTGAAATAATCATAAATCAATTTCCTAAGCTATACATACTACCTACCCCGATAGAATCCTCACGGACTACCAAGATCTCTTCACCCTCATAACCCAGTAAATCTAATTCTAAAATAGGAGCTGACAATAATTCTAACTCCCCAGCATCCATAAACAAGGCAATTAAAATAATCTCTAAAATAATGCCAGAAAATAATAAGAATCATAATCAGATATTAGAACCTCAAACCTCAGGGTACTCTTCTGTGGCTAAAGCAGTTGTATAACCAAAAACTACAAGTATTCAACGTAAGTAAATTAGAAATATTATGAGTTGTATATAAGAGCATCCATGATATAAAACAATTCCACACCCAGCACCCCCACTAATAATTAACCCAAACCCCGCATAAATTGGTGATGGCTTAGCCACCACCACAACAAACCCAAGGACTATGGCTATTAAAAGAAAATTATTCAAATAATTCATAGAAACTAATGACAATTATACACAAATCACACCCATTATTAAAAATTGTCAATCACGCTTTTATTGACCTGCCTGCTCCACCCAATATTTCAGGTTGATGAAACTTTGGATCTTTACTGGGGATATGCCTAATTCTGCAAATCTCACCTGGTCTATTCTTAGCCATACATTACACATCAGATACTCTTACAGCTTTTTCATCAGTAACACATATTTACCGAGATGTAAATTACTGCTGACTAATCCGATATATACATGCTAATGGAGCCTCCCTCTTTTTTATTTGTTTGTACATTTATATTGGATGTGGAATTTACTATAGATCTTATCTTTATGAGGAAACATGAAATATTGGCATCTTGCTCCTATTCTTAACGATATTTACAGCCTTTCTAGGATACGTTTTACCCTGAGGTCAAATATCATTTTGAGGTGCTACCGTTATTACAAATCTCTTATCAGCTATTCCTTACACTGGACAAGACCTAGTAGAATGAATTTGAGGTGGTTTTTCAGTAGACAAAGCAATCTCACACGATTTTTCACGTTTCACTTTACCTTACCATTTATTATTGCAGCTTTAGCTATAGTTCATCTTCTATTTCTCCATGATACAGGATCTAACAACCCTCTAGGAATCCCCTCAGACCGTGATAACATTCCATTCCATCCATACTATACCGCCAAAGATTTTTCTAGGAGTAATCCTACTCATTATATTATTTTTAATCCTGATTTTATTCTTCCCAGATAAACTAGGAGATCCAGATAATTATATACCTGCTAATTCACTTAATACCCCACCACATATTAAACCCGAAAGATATTTTCTATTTGCATATGCTATTTTACGATCTATTCCCAATAAACTAGGGGGTGTAGTAGCCCTAGCCGATCAATCTTAGTTCTAGCCCTACTACCATATCTACATACATCTAATCAATGAAGCCTAGTATTTCGTCCATTCAGCCAATCCCTATTCTGAATCTTAGTATCAGACCTGCTTCTATTTACATGAAGTGAAGGACAACCAGTAGAACCTCCGTTCATCATTATTGGTCAAACAGCTTCAATCTTAGATTTCTCTATTCTCCTAGTCTTAATACCCATAGCAGGCTTAATTGAAAATAAACGACTTAAATGAAGACCGCTCTAGAAGTATAACTTTAATACTTAGGTATTGTAAACCTAAAAAGGTAGATATATTCCCTTAGAGCAGATCAAGGAAAAGATTTTTACATCCTACCACCAACTCCTAACATCCTGATTTTTGCTAGTTAGTTGAAAACAAGAGTTTCTCAGTATTCCCTGCGACAGTCTGGCTTCCACCTGTGAATCTCAGACCTCAGCTTCTGGAATAGTTAGGATTAGAAATGTGAGCCACCTGCACCTGAAACAGTGTATATTTTTACGGAACAAGCTGTTTCAGCTTCCTCTTATTCATTTGGTTAAACTACAGCTTACTTGATGAGAGGAGTTGTTCCATCAGAATCTTTCCTGCCATATTTTACTCAATTTGTGTGTGCATTGATGCACATGACCCTATATGTATTCATGCATCATGATAATTGAGATCTAATTTCCATGTTTTAGAGAAGGAGAAATGTCCTTTGTTTCTCTGAGCCTGACACATTTCAACCAGTACCACATATGGCTATACCATTTCCCTACAATTACCATAATACCAGAAAAGGTAAGTGAAGAGGAAACAGAAGTAGATTCATGCCTGCCTGTTGTCATAGTAGAGAAGAATAAGGATGTTCTTGGGACTGGATTTTCTTTTCACTGGGCCAAAAATATTCACTGCACTAATGGATGGGAACCTGCTTTGTTCTGCTAAATCAATATTGCTATAGTGCCTTGTGCTACTGCTGGCTCTTCCTGAAAACCTCCAGCCCAGTTTATAACCCAGAATCTCAATCTACACATAAAATCCCACTCTCCCACCCTCTCAGTGGATGGGCTTCCTAGAGCCTTGGACGGGGTACTGGCTCCAAAAGTAGGCACGCAGACAGAGACATGCATCATAAACATGTAAAACTCTGCCCTGGAATCTGTTCCCCCCCCACTGCACAAGAGTGGGAGGTACTGTCAGGTGATCTTGGTCAAGACAGCCTTTATGTTTTTGGCTTTCCAACACAGCTGTGTGTCACTGGACACACA